>NW_026652287.1:30120176-30373641 GCF_009828535.3 Hylobates moloch | reverse complement strand
TTTTTTTTTTTTTTTTTTTTTTTTTTTTTTGAGACAGAGTCTTGCTCTGTCACCCAGGCTGGAGTGCAGTGGCGCGATCTCGGCTCACTGCAAGCTCCGCCTCCTGGGTTCACGCCATTCTCCTGCCTCAGCCTCTCCGAGTAGCTGGGACTACAGGCGCCCGCCACCACGCCCGGCTAATTTTTTTTTTTGTATTTTTGGTAGAGACGGGGTTTCACCGTGGTCTCGATCTCCTGACCTCGTGAACCGCCCGCCTCGGCCTCCCAAAGTTCTGGGATTACAAGCGTGAGCCACCGCGCCCGGCCCTGATTTGCATTTCTTTAATGATCAGTGATGTTGAGCTTTTCACATGATTCTTGGCTACATTTGTGTATTCTTTTGAAAAGTGTCTATTCATGTCCTTTGTCCACTTTTGAATGAGGTTGTTTACTTTTTCTTTTAAATTTGTTTAAGTTCCATATACATGCTGAATATTAGACCTTTGTCAGATGCATAGTTGGCAAAAATTTTCTGCCATTTTGTAGGTTGTCTGTTTACTCTGTTGATTGTTTCTTTTGCTGTGCAGAAGCTCTTTAGTTTAATTAGATCACATTTGTCAATTTTTGCTTTTGTTGCAATTGCTTTTGGCATCTTTGTCATAAAATCTTTGACTGTGCCTATGTCCTGAATGGTATTGGCCTAGGTTGTCTCCCAGGTCGGCATCATCCTGATGCCAAAACCTGGCAGAGATGTAACAAGAAAAGAAAACTTGAGGCCAACATCCATGATGCATATTGATGCAAAAATCCTCAACAAAATGCTGGCAAACTGAATCCAACAGCAAATCAAAAAGCTTGTCCACCATGACCAAACAGGCTTTAAAATTGGTTCAACATATGCAAATCAACAAGTGTGATTTATCACATAAACATAACTAATGACAAAAAACACAGGATTATCTCAATAGATGCAGAAAGAAAAGGCTTCTGATAAAATTCAACATCCATTCATGTTAAAAACTCTCAATAAACTAGGTATTGAAGGAACATACCTCAAATAATAAGAGCCATACATGACAAACCCACAGTTAACATCATACTGAATGGGCAAAAGCTGGAAGCATTCCCTTGAAAACCTGGAATGCCCTCTCTCACCACTCCTATTCAACATAGTATTGGAAGTCCTAGCCAGGGCACTCAGGCAAGAGAAAGAAATAAAGAGCATCCAAATAGGAAGAGAGGAAGTCAAACTCTCTCTGGCTGCAGAAGACATGATCCTATGTTTAGAAAATCCCATATAGTCTCAGCCTAAATCTTCTTAAGCTGATAAACACCTTCAGCAAAGTCTCAGGATACAAAATCAATGTACAAAAATTACTAGCATTCTTATACACCAACAACAGTCAAGCCCAGAGCTAAATCGGGAACCAACTCCCATTCACTGTAGTCACAAAAAGAATATAATACCTAGGAATATATCTAATTAGGGAGATGAAAGATCTCTACAAGGAGAACTACAAACCACTGCTCAAAGAAATCAGAGATGACACAAACAAATGGAAAACCGTTCCATGCTCATGGATAGGAAGAATCAATATCATTAAAATGGCCATACTGCCCAAAGCAATTTATATATTCAATGCTATTTTTATTAAACTACCACTGAGATTCTTCACAGAACTAGAAAAAACTATTTTAAAATTCATATGGAACCAAAAAAGTGCTTGAATAGCCAAGGCAATACTAAGCAAAAAGAACAAAGCAAGTCACACTACCCAACTTCAAACTATACTACAGGGCTACAATAACCAAACCAGCATGGTACTGGTACAAAAACAGACACAGACCAATGGAACAGAAAAGAGAAATAAGACCACACACCTTCAACCATCTGATCTTGGACAAACCTGACAAACACAAGCAATGGGGGAAGGATTCCCTATTCAATAAATGGTGCTGGGAAGCCAGTTATCTGGCTAGCCATATGCAGAAGGTTGAAACTGGACCCCTTCCTTACATCATATACAAAAGTTAACTCGAGATGGATTAAAGACTTAAATGTAAAACTCAAAGCAAAATTTAAGAAAAAACATTCCATATAACAAATTATTTTTGAAACACAATAAAGATATAGCTACTCTAAACCTTGTCTTGCTGAATACTATCATATTGAACTAGATAAGGCAATGACAATTAGAAGTACAAATAAAATTGAATGAGCTCATACTGAAATCTTTCCTTCTTGCCCAGGCCCAGGAAAATAAGATGAAGGACATATTTAAATACTGAAGTAATAAAAATTACATTTTGAAACAGGACGATAATTTTTCTTTATTCAAAGTCCAATCCATAGACAAAAATGGAGAGTGGAAATCCCAGAAATAAGTTAGGACTGCTTCACAACAAGCCACATATAGACAGGGACCCAAAATGGAAAGCCATAAACCATAAGGAAGACACTATAGCTGAAGACACAGGGATCAGAATTCTATTGCAGAAGATAAACTCACAAGCAAACATCAGTAAACCCATGAGAAATAACTACACTGCAACAGGGTCACAGCAAGGTCAAGAAGTAGAAAACTTCTTGTCATAGGAAATAGCATTGGTAAACCAATCAGACAAGGACCTTATTTGTTCAGTTACTAAATACAATCATTAATCTTCACAAAATAGTTTCTAATACTTTGTGCCTGTGCTAACAGCATCTTGCACTGTGACTTTCCTATGTATAAATAGGCATTTTATCCAAGTGCAAATATTAAAAGCAGGGTAACTTAAGCAATCGCCTGTACAAAGGTAAATAAATGGTAGGTTGTTTTTCTTCTTGAATCACTTTTGCTACCTAGTAAATTACAATTACATATCAGTTTAACATTGCTGATCTATAGAATACACTTTGAACTGTGAGGTATGGCAACTTCCTGTAAGAGAGAGCTAATATATAAACCTGAATATTTTGCATGATTTTTTTTAGCTTCTGTGGATAGGGAAGACAAAAAAAAATCCAGCCTTCAAAGACCCTAGAAAGTTATTTTTCTAATCAATAAAAAAATTGTTTAGTAATTCTAAGTAATTTCTTCTTGGCTTCTTGTTGGAGCATTGTTGAATGGACAGATAAAGTAAATATTGAAGTGAAGCTATGTTTGTTATGGGATTATGGATTAAGCCAGTTATTTTTAAAAACATACCAGGAAAAAATAACTACTGGGTTAGAGTCTTAGTACCTGGGTGATGAAACAATCTGTACAACAAACCCCCACGACACGAGTTTACCTATTTAACAAACCTACACATGTGCTCCTGAATCTAAAATAAAAAAAGTCTGCCAGGTAACCTCCTCATTTACTTTAAGTTGAGATCCTGATACATATATCTCAACCTTATAATTCAAGACTACTGTTAGATACTTCTAGTTCACTAGAAATAGCATGGTAATAGGACAATTAAAATCCTTATATGTTCTTAAAAAGTACATGTTTAACATTTTCTGGCATTACTTCTGAGCTCAGATGAAGCACAAAATCCCCCTAAATGAATATTCTTCTCTATAAGTTAAGTGGTTGAGAGTTGGTAGCAAAAGCTATCATGGTATAACATTTCCATCTTAGAGTAGATACAAGTAGAAGAAAGTGCTGTTTAAACATCGAATAGATAAGAAATTAACATGGACCAATTAGCTTAAATTAGAAGGTAAGAATACTGCCATTCCAGATTGAATATTTTCAACATTTAAATTTCATACTTTAAAAATGGACAGCAATGAAGTCTGTTTTTATGTAATTCCACCTTAAATTTGGTGCCCAAATTACATATTTAATGTAATAGTGACTGGGTGGTCACTCATATGTTATTCAAATACTGTAGAAAATAAATCAGAATTAGTTAAATTTATTATACTTAACCATCACAAAACATCAGTGAAAATAAATCATAGAAATGGAACCAAATTGAAGTAAGAAAGAATAGGAAAAGGTACCAGAACTAGCTGAACATGAGGTGGACAAAAAGATTCAAGAAAAAAACAAACTTGCAATGTTCTTATATGACAGAAAGAATAAATCTCTTGTTTTGTCTACATTAACACTGTACTAAGGATGAGGACTTTTCCTTTTTCTAGTGTTTGTGAGAGTCTTTAATAGACAGTACTGAGCACGCGCTTTAGTGACAACATAAAAATTATAGTGGTTATAAAAAGTGGCAAATTACCAGCTATAAATTAATACCGATAACCAAATCTGTATTTTTGGCCAGACTGCTAGACAGGATATATGTATTTATGAAACGAATTTTTTAAAATATTAACTGCTTCATTTAAAAAAATTGAATTTACTAGTATGAAGATTCATTTAAGCAGAGTTTCTGCTGAATGAAGCAGCATAGATTATTATTAGATTGCAACAGAGATCTTTGCTGACCTATCCTATAGAGATCTATATACAGGAAAACTATGTTATTGGTACTTTACCAGCTGGAATTTTTGAACACCCAATGCGAATCTCGACTCCACTAGACCACTGTACACCAAGTGACCTAATCACACAATAGAATACTAGCCACTATGGGATTAAAAATATAGCTGTTTTCAGGGTGGTAAGACAGGAGAATGGAAAGAAAATCAGAAGAGGACACAATCTTGATCAACAGGAATTAACTCTTTTTTTTTTTTTTTGAGACGGAGTCTCGCTGCGTCACCCAGGCTGGAGTGCAGTGGCGCGATCTCGGCTCACTGCAAGCTCCGCCTCCCGGGTTCACGCCATTCTCCTGCCTCAGCCTCTCCGAGTAGCTGGGACTACAGGCGCCCGCCACCACGCCCGGCTAATTTTTTTGTATTTTTAGTAGAGACGGGGTTTCACTGTGGTCTCGATCTCCTGACCTCGTGATCCGCCCGCCTCGGCCTCCCAAAGTGCTGGGATTACAAGCGTGAGCCACCGCGCCCGGCCAGGAATTAACTAACTCTTAATCAACAACAACTTTTCCACTCTCCCGCTATGCTGGATAAAATAGCTTTTGCTGTGAGGTGCGGCAGCTCATGCCTGTAATCCCAGCATTTTGGGATGCCAACGCGGGCAGATCACTTGAGCTCAGGAGTTCCAGACCGGCCTGGGCAACATGGTGAAACACCGTTTCTAGTAAAAATGCAAAAATTAGCCAAGGGTGTTGGTGCTTTGCGCCTCTAGTCCTAGCTACTCAGGAAGCTGAGGCACGAGTCTTGCTTGAGCCTGGGAGGTTGAAGTTGCAGTGATCCCAGATTGCACCACTGCGCTCCAGTCTGAGTGACAGAGCCAGACTCTATCTTAAAAAAAAAAAAAAAAAAGTTTTACTGTATCATTACATTATAGAGAGGAAAGCAAAGCAAGTAAGTTGGTGCAATAGGACCTCTTGGAGCCAAGGGAACATATAGAAATCATTCCCATCAGTAAAGCACCTCAAGAGAGGACTGAGAAAAGTGAGATGCAAAGAAGTTTTGTTTCTATTACCTTAAAGTCATAACTATAGAAAGCTAAAAACACTCCTCTCTTCCCTCATATCATTAGTAAAAGTGGCAAAAATATTTTTCTTAGACCAGTTTTTACATATGTAAATAATAACATGGAGAACCAATGACCCATAAAGTCACTTTGCTAAAGCAAATTTGGGGAGAAATTAGGGTTAAGTGAATGTAAATAACCGATTTAAATACTAATTTAAAATACAATAGAATCCTACAAATCACTTTCCCTAATAAATGCATCTTCAAAGAAAAGCTTCTGTCTCAGCTGGAACAATCTCACAGAATCATAAAGCAACATAAAATGAAAGAGTAAATATTTCACACTTCAAATCATTTAATAAGGTATTGGGAAGCCTCATACTTTCAGTTTAAACTAATTTATGATTTAAAAGGAAAAGAGCCGGGCGCAGTGTCTCATGCCTGTAATCCCAGCACTTTGGGAGGCGGAGGCTGGAGGATCACCTGAGGTCAGGAGTTCGAGACCAGCATGACAAATATGGAGAAACCCTGTCTCTACTAAAAATACAAAAAATTAGCCTGGTGTGGTGGTGGATGCCTGTAATCCCAGCTACTGTGCAGGCTGAGGCAGGAGAATCTCTTGAACCCAGGAGGCGGAGGTTGCAGTGAGCCGAGATCCCACCCTTGAACTCCAGCCTGGACAGTAAGAGTGAAACTCCATCTCAAAATAATAATAAAATAATAATAATAAATTACAGAAAATGTTAACTTTTTACTGTTCTACATACAATTTAGAGGCACTGAGGATTTTTTTTTCTTAATGATGCAAGGCACTTTTCTTTTTTGGGTTTCATTTAGAATAAAATTGATTCTACACTGATTTATTATATTCTATTTAGAACCATTTTGGACAAAGGAAAAAGAGCTGGGCAACTCTGAAAAGAACAAATACAACTTTGGCTTTTACAAAAGAAAAATGCAAAAATGAAAGTCACATGAAAGTCTAACAGTATCCAGGTTTTTAAGCATCTGGTACTATAAAGCAAAACATCTTCCTGTTATCGTTAAACCTTTGCTGTTTTTATAGAATAAATAAATTAGAAAAGTAATATGAAAGGAAACAATAATTGAACCATAAGTAAAGATAGTTGGCTAATGTCATGATTTAAAGATAATTAAGGGATCACGAAGTTTAAAAAAAAAATAATAACAATTAAGCTATTCAATTATACTAAAAAAGAAATGTAGCAGATTCCTGCATTTTGTTAATGTTTCTATAAAAGGCTTCATCATGAAATTGAACTGTAAAAGTTTTAAAAATATATAATATAGGCCAGGTGTGGTGGCTAATGCCTGTAATCCCAGCACTTTGGGAGGCCAAAGCGGGTGGTTCATGAGGTCAGGAGTTCAAGACCAGCCTGGCCAAAATAGTGAAACCCCGTCTCTACTAAAAATGTAAAAATTAGCCAGGCATGGTGGCGTGCACCTGTAGTCCCAGGTTCTTGGGAGGCTGAGGCAGGAGAATTGCTTGAACCTGGGAGGTGGAGGTTGTGGTGAGCGGAGATCATGCCACTTCATTCCAGCCTGAGCAACATAGTGAGATTCCATCTCAAAAATAAAAAATAATATATATATATAGAGAGAGAGAGAGAAGAGAGAAAAGGACTTAAGGAATTTAAGATCCTTAAAGGGGTAAAACAAAAATTACTGAAATAAGAACAGGAGCTCATAAAACAGGAACAGGTGAATGTAAACAAAAATAACTTATTAACAACCTGGGGTGAAATATGTATGTATGTACATGTATATATATGTGTGTGTACATACATGTGTATATGTACATATGTGCTTGTGTATAAAAATTCATTAGGTATGGTAAACAACATACTGTACTGGATAGAGTTGAAGAGCAAACCACTGAGCCAAAAATCTAAACAGAGAATTTTTTTTTCAAAACACAGCATGAAATATTAATAAAAAAGAGGTAGAAAGGAAGAAAGAAAAGTTAAGAGACATGGAAACTAGATCCAAAAGTTCCAGTACTCACCTAATAGAAGAATCATAAAGAAGAATAGTTAAAATAGAGGAGAGAGAATATTTAAAGAGTCCACCAAATAAAATCTCACATAAACAAACAAATAAAACAACCCTTAGACTGTCCTACATCTTTAGAATAGAAAAAGTAAAAAATTGATTCCTAAAAGCTACAAGGGCAAATGATGAGATTATCTCCAAAGGAATGAGTATCAGCTTAAATTTTTTTTTCATTAACAATATTAGAAACAAAAAGATGATAGAAAATGTTTTCAGAATACTTGAGGAAAAACTGCCATTAAATCTGGAATTTAATAATCAGGCAAACTTTCATTCAAGTGTAAGGATAAAGTAAAGACATTTTCAAACAAGATTACACAAAGTTTACCAATCAAGGACCCTCTCAGGAGGAGGAGGAAAACTATTAGTACTAGATAATATAGTCTAACCAGAAGAAAAATGAATCTAAGAAAACAGTAGAATATAAGAATCAGTGATGAACAAAGGAAACACTCTGAATACTAACTGTATTTTAAAAACCCCATTTCACAAAATTATTAAGTTGTAACTAAGGCTACATTGAGAGTTTAGGAATATGTGGGTTAGCAAAAAGCAGTAACTACATGCTAAGCTTCTTGTCATATTTGGGCTGGGGTGAATAGAAATACTGACTAATTCTACATTATTTTGGAAAAAGAAACAGAATGTATAACTTTAAAGCAGTAGAGGGAAAAATGGAACAAAAAATGTGCACAGTGTATCCAAATGCTCAAGGGAAGTAAAGCAATAATATGGCAAGAGAAAAACATAAATTAAGATTATAAGAATAAATGTAAAACTATCAACACGAAAGTATATAGGATCAAATACCAACTAAAGGACTTTAAATTCAATAAACAGGAATAATACAGCTTTTAGTCAAAGAGACAAGGAATAGGTGCAAAAGATGATTATATACCATGCCACAAAGGAAGGTCTCATCAAGACTGAAATTATATAAACCATGTTCACTGTATGTAGTAGCATAAAACTAAATGTTAACCATAGAGAAACTAAATGATCAGAATATTTTAAGGAAAATATAAGTTGTCAAGATCAGCCCAACACCATAGGCCAATAAACTAAAAGAAATTGAAACAGAAGCCATAAATATTTCCTAAGAAAAGGCACAAGGCCCAGATGACTTTATGGGTGAATTCCAGCAAAACCTTAAGGAATGGATAATTCCCATCTTATTCAAATTGTTCCAAACAATAAAAAAAATGTGGGAAGCCAGCCAACGTATTTTGTAAGGCTAACTTAACAATGATATCAAAACCAGACTGTGTTCTAAGTGAAATTTGATCTATAATTTTCTTTTAGTTTTTGTTGCTGATGTGAATGGGAATTTTCTTTATATTATTTGTACCAATTGGTTACTGCAGCTTCACATACAATTTTAATGGGGTTTGATAGGAATTTTGTCCTTGAAGAGGTTTGCTTTATTTCATGTTTAGTTTCAATAGTTCTCTCATAACTTCATGTTTATAGTAATATATATAGTGTAGACATACACTCTGATTTATGAGCACTTATTTGAACAACAACAACAAAAGATGAGAAACAGTATCTAAGATCCCAACTATCATACATCAAAATTCTCTTTCATCTTTCTACATTTTACAGATACCTTCCGTATGTAAGCCATGAAGAGCTATACAGATGTTAGTCATTACAGAATGGTCACTCTGCTCTGACAGGCTTGGAAAACAGTTATGTCTGTAATCCCTAAGAAACATGTTTTCTTTTTGTAGTTCCTTCTTCTCTACTAATGCTTGCTGGACAGAGAACTAATACTTGAGTTGCCACATTTACTGCTCATGAGTTACTGGAAGATTGAAGTGGCTCTGGCCAGGGGCACACACATTCCCAGAGCTATCACACCTTTTCTTGCCACTTATTGGCATTTACTTTCATATAGACTTGGCCTTGTAAATGGTGAAGTACCACTGCACTTCTGTGTAACACCAGTCCTGGGTCCAAGTTTTGACTCAATTGTTTTCTAGTTGTGTGATCTCAGGCAGTTTAATTGACTTCTCTGGACCTTAAGTTAAGCTCCCTGTTTGTGAGATGGGGTTGTTAAGACTATATCACATGGTTGTTAGGGAGAATATATTATATAATATGTGCAAAATTATTTAGCATATCTTCTATTCCATGTACCTTGTACTCTATATATGTTGGTTCCCTTTGCCCTAAAAAATTTATAGACAAGCTTGGAAACAGATCACCTAATCAGTGTTCTTTTGAAAAATTTGTTTTGCTGCAGACCCGACGCTTTCTCTCAAGACTCCCAGGTTTCAGGTTGGTCATATATTGAGGGCCAGTTACCTGGACAATGAGGGTAAATGGCAGTCTGTAATTATGATCTTGCTCTAGGTTGTTAGAGACTAATATTAATCCTCAAATTGTAGGTGAAATGTGTTTATCTGGCTATAATTGTATAGTCTTCTTGAAAGCATTGACCAGCAATGCTAATTTAACACATATTTCCCCAGGGGAGTGTTTTTGAGCTAGTGGGGTTGCCAATTTATTAGTTAACTCACGCCACTTTCTTCAGAGCAGAAATAGAAGCAGGAAACTCACAAAAAGTTACAGGCATATATTTTCATTTTTTATCAGGTGAAGAATTCAGTGTAAAGATAATCAGAGCATGCATTGTTCTTTGAAGAACATAGTGCCTGTGTTGGTTGGCTGGCAAATGATGGTGAATACTACTCACGTATGTGTAATTAAAAGCAGAGTGAGATACTAACTCTAGGAAATAATAAAGCTGTTTTCAGAAAACAGATTCAATTTGAATAAATACATCAACACGTTATCAGTGAAGTATCTTTGTGAAAGAATTATTTACTCTACTGTATTAACCTCCTTCAAAATCAAAGGATAGATTACAAGTGCCTTGGTTTTTTGTTTTGTTTTGTCTTATTAGTTTGTTGTTCAGAGGAAATGAGTTTGCAAACCCCAAGAAATTCAAAAGTGGTACATCTCTAGAAACAACTTAAAAGAATCACAAGCCATACTTAAGCTTGCTTTGTAGAATGATTTTTATTGTTCACAATGAAGATTATTTCATTCTTCCTTGTGTTCTTCAGTTGTTTGCTTATTTCGTCATAGTGGTTTAATGGACAAAGTCATATGTACAATTATTATGTAACAATAATACATAAATAATACAAAAAAAGAAAATTTGTTTTGAATTTCAACCAATCAATTGACAAGTGAATTTTAGAATTATAAACAATGAGAAGTTTGTGATAAAGCACCTACTGAAGCAGAAAATTTTCTCCGACCTCTTCATGGGTGAAACTCGAGTGCCCGGGCACTAGAAATAGCCAGCAGCCACTTCAGTGCTGGTAGGGATGGACACCACTCATGTGGTCCTGCTGTGTTCCACCCCTCACAGGAAGGGGGAGAACAGGTGAACAGGTGCAGGAGCTGGGGCTAGCACTTTTGGGCACTGGCAGGAGCAAAACTCTGTATGGCTCCATGGCAGTGTCTAGGGGGATTCTGGAGACCCCTGAAGCCCCAGAAAGAGTGTTACAGTGAGCGCTCTTTTAGCTTTGCCATCTGTAGATGGCTTAAGTGTTCACAGTTCAGTGGAGGGTCAGTATGACAGCCTTTTGTACCTGCACCCGAGTTCTTGTCTAGCATCCAGGAGGAATGAGGTTGCATGAACAAATTGGAGATGGTAAATGTGGAGGATTTTATTGCCAATGAAAGTGGCTCTCAGTAGGAAGGGGAGCTGAAAAGGAAATGAAGTGGGAAGATAATCTTCCCCTGGAGTCTGGCCCCAAAGCAATGCCGTCAAGCTGTCCCTCTGAAGTCAAGCCACTTCTCTCTGATGTCCAACCATAGTCTCCAATGTCCAGCTGTTTCTCCTCTCTCTGGTGGCTGAGCCTGGAGTTTTTATAGGCACAGGATGGGGGGCCGGGAGGGCCATAGGTGGTTTTGGAAAAGGCAACATTTGAGCTGGAAAACAGAAATGCATGTTCTCACTTTTAGCCACCATTCCAGGCTTGAGGGTGGGCATTTGTCCGCTTCTCCCCTGAATTTCCCTGTCTCCTGTCCCTATCATTTTCCCCTTCTGAAGAGGCACATCTAACTGCAGTTAGAATACAGGAAGTTAGTTACTTCCTGCTGCCAGAGGGCATTGTTTTGGGGAGAATGGGAATCAGATTTCTTCCAGAGGTCTACCTAAGAGTTCCTAGCAAAAGGGAGCCATCGTCCAAGGCTCCAGTTGCCTGTTTAGAGTTTGATGGCTTATCGGTGAGAAGAAACAAGTTTTACAAGGTTAAGTATGCATGGATCAAATGTGTGTTATACAAAGAGGAGCTAAAAGGAGAGAATCAAGTGCCAAAGATTACAGAAATAAGTGAAATATACTAACCATTCTGAAAACAACATTGTACCCCATGGTATAGAACAGAAAAAAAGTAAAAACAGCAAGCATAGGCAAGACTATAAGGAGGATATCCATGGAAGGTTAATTATTAAAACTTATCTTTTGTGATTTTTAGTTTGATGTCCCCCATCTATTTACATTGGAATTTTGGGTGCTCTTCTGGGTTGATGGCGATAACTCTGTCAAATTCCCAGGTCTTTATTTGGGTATAATAAATTTAAGAATCTATTCCAGTGACCTACTGTAAAAGACCGTGGTGACCACCTTGAGGAGGTTCTCTAAAGTACTATCTGGTCTCAGGGCCTTTTTCTGCAGCTTCCCCCTGATATCAGGGGCTTCCTGAGTAATACATTTATCTTTTAGGATTAGATGTTCCTCAACTGAAGCAGGAGATAGAGAGGTGTGCCTTATGAAGGCCTCTCTTATCCTCTCCAGGAAGGCAGTAGGATTCTCATCAAATCCCTGGACTGTCATGGATAGCTTGGTATAATTGAGAGGCTTAGTTCTAATCCTGTGTAAGCCCTCTATTATGCACACCTGAAAGTAACTCCTCTTTCATTCTCCCATCTCATCACTGGGATCCTATCCAGGGTCATCCAATGGTACTGCTTCTCTTCCAGTTGGATAAAGTTCAACCCTTTCCCTGACACTATGTGTGATACAAAGCTCGTCCCAAATCCCTCTGCTGCTTGTAGAGTGGCCTGCTTCTCAGTGTTAGTCAGGATTTGATTCAAAAGTAACATAACATCTTTCCAGGAGAGTTCAAATACTTGGGTTTGGCCGGGAGTTCATGCTCATAATCCCAGCACTTTGGGAGGCCAAGGTGGGCAGATCACCTGAGGTCAGGAGTTAGAGACCAGCCTGGCCAACATGGTGAAAACCTGTCTCTACTAAAAGTATAAAAAATTAGGCAGGCATGGTGGTGGGTGCCTGTAATCCCAGCTACTCAGGAAGCTGAGGCAGGAGAATTGCTTGAACCTTGGAGGTTGCAGTGAGCCGAGATCATGCCACTGCACTCCAGCCTGGGCAACAGAGTGAGGCTCCATCTCAAAACAACAACAGCAACAACAATAACCACAACAAAAACACAAATACTCGGGTTAAATTCTGGAAAGCCTTTATATGTCTGTCAGGGTCATCTGAAAACTTGCTAAGATCCCCCTTAATTTGTCTTAAGTCCTGCAGAGAGAAGGGGACCTGGACCTTACTGGGGCCAAATTCACCAGGTATTTGTTGGAGGGGCAAGAGTGAGACTGGGGCTTGTCTAGGGTAAGGCTTTCTAGGAGGGAGCAAGTGAGAGAGAAGCTGGAAAGGGAGAACAGGGTAGGCCCAGAGGAGCAGGGCTGGAGGGAACTGGCTCCCCTGCTGGAGGTGCCTCTGGGGTTTATTTCTTTAGTTCCCTGGGATTGCCCCTAGCAGCCTCTCCTGAGAGGGCAAGTAGGAGGGCTGGATCAATCCTACACTGTCTGCAAGGTACCTGCCCTGCAAGGTATCAAAAGCCTGCACATATGGGGCCTCAGACTATTTGCCATCACATTTACAGAAAAGGTCCAACTGCAGGATGGTATCGAAATGAATGGTTCCTTCCTGAGGCCAAGCCAGTCCTTCCTGCAGATCATAATTTGGCCAAATCTTTGTGCAGAGGGCTATGAGGCATTTTTCTTCCAGAGTCTGAGGGTCAAAGCAGTCCCAGTGATTCAGGATACACTCCAGAGGAGTATAGACTGAGGATGGTGAAGATAGCTGGTTGCCCATTCTGAAAGACAGGGAAATAGGCTTCCCTCATTTTCCTTCCTTCTTTCAGTGAAAACTCAGGGTGTGAGGGAGGAGAGAAAGCGGGCATCCCCCTTTTCTGTTTTGTTATCCCCAAGATCTGGCAACCTTACACGGACGCCACCCATGGGTGCCATTGCAGCCTGCACCCATGAAGCAAGGAAGGCCTAGAGACTACAAATTGTCTGCACTCACCCACGCCACCATCCCCCCTACTGTCGGCAACGTTTGAGTTCGCTGGGCCTTATCTATGCCATGACGCATGGCCTCCTTCCATGAAGTAGGAGCTTAACTGGCAGGAATTGGTTCTGCTCATTTATACTGTGCCTGTTGCCTCGCTTTGTATCCCTCAGATCTGGTTTTCCTTTCTAAGGCTTCAACCCAAAGTTTGGAATTGAGTTTGGGACAAAAATGGTATCTCAGGAGTTGCATGGATTCATTTGGATTAGGCCCCAGATGGCCCTTGCCAATTTTGCAGTTGTTAGCTGGTGGAGGTTATTCCTCTGTTGCCTCCCTATTATAAGCAGAGTGCTGAGGTAGAAAAAGAACCCTCTTGCATAGAAAAGGAAAGAGGAAAAAAACAGCTTAAGGAGGAGAGGAACCCTTTGCCCTATGCAAATGGGTTCCTTTAATCACTGTATCCCTCCCCCAGTTCAGACCAAGCTGAACTCCTTGGTCAGGGGAGGGATGGCTCTATGGGCCCTTGGCAGGAGGGGGTGGTGAGCAGGAAACTCTGGCCAGCTGGCCACATGGGGTCCCTGGCCCCCAAGACTGCCCTGGGGCCCTAGTGGCAGCCGTGGTTCTCTCCCACCGCCCGTGGCCATTCGGTGTGGCATGTGCATGCTGCAGATGTGCCCAAGTGTCCCAGCTGGGAGGGGAGGGCATGAAGAGGGGAGCCACTGCATGCCATGTGTGCCTGCAGCTGTTGGGGCTGGGGAGGGGACGGCATCTCCAAGAACAAATGCAAATCACATTGTTCTGAATTGCATATCTGATTGCTGGAGCCAATGCTCATTCTACTTAATATTTCTGCAGTTTGCAGCAAAACCCTTAACATTATGAAAGAATAGATAGGAGCCATTTCAAACTGTGAAAGAAGAAAGGAAAGATATCATGGAAAAGTCCTACGACTTGATGGGCAGTTGGGGACTGGATTTGGGGGCCTTCTGGCAACACTGAGGAGTGGCCTTGGCCAGATGCCTTCAGTTGCCTCAGGACTTTATTCTGGTCCTATGCGACAGCAAGACTTCTGTGAGAGAAACAGAGCCAACATTCCTTTTACCCAAAAGATAGAGATGGCAGTGTTGCATCCTGTTCCCTGCAGTGGCATAGCTCATAGGAAAGTCTGAGGGCAAGAAGAGAGAGATCTACCTTTTTGCATGTACTCACCCTTCTGATGTATTCCAGACAATCCTCCAAAATGAAGCAGGAAATTTTCCCTGACCCCTTTGCAGGCAGGAACTGGAGTGCATTAATGCTAGAACTATCTGGCTGCTTTGGTACCAGCAGGGGCAGACTCCACTCACTTGGTCCTGCTACATTCCACCCCTCACAGGATGGGAAACACAGGTGAGAGGGTACAGGAGCCAGGACAAGAGCTTTTGGGCACCAGCAGGAGCAAAGCTCCATGCAGCCCTGCAGCAGCATCTAGGGGGGCACCTGCAACCCTTGAAGCTCCAGAAAGGGTGTTACATTTAATGCCCTTTTAGCTTTACTGTCTGTGGATGGCTTAACTGTTAACAGCTCAGTGGAAGGTCAGTGCAACAGCATTTTGCACCCATACCCAAGTTCTTGTCCGGCATCCAGGAGGAATGAGGTTGCATAAACAAATTGGAGATAGTAAATGTGGGGGATTTTATTGCTGATTAAAGTGGCTCTCAGCAGGAAGGGGAGCTGAAAGGGGACAGAGCAGGAAGTTCATCTTTCTCCAGAATCTGGCCATTCCCAGCTGGACCCCTCTCTGAAGCAATGCCATCAAGATGACCCTCTGAAGTCAAGCTGCTTCTCTCCATGTCCAGCCATAGTCTATGACATCCTGCTGCTTCTCCTCTTCACCTCTTCTGCTGGCTGAGCCTGGGGTTTTTATGGGCACAGGATTAGGGGCAGGGTGGGCCATGGGTGGTTTTGGAAGTGGCAACCTTCGAGCAGGAAAACAGTAATGTATGTTCTCACTTTGGGCCATGATTCCAGGCTTGAGGGTGGTGCCCTTGCCAGGGACCTGCCCTCTTCTTCCCAGAATTTTCCTGCCTCCTTTCCCTATCACTACTACCATGGCACTTAAGAAACTGAAAAAAATTAACTATAGTCACTAACCTACATGTTCTTTTGTGTAAGAGCTAAATTGTTACTAATGCATGCTAAACAGTAGATACTCAGATATTTGAAAAATGATTGATTTGTGTGTGTGTATTTATTAACAGAAATAATTAACATGGTTCAACACTCCTAATTTGCAAAGCACATTCACTGTCTCAGTTTTATTTGTCTTCACCTTTAACGCCCAGGGAATAAGTTCAGCAAAGTATTATCAACTCCATTTTCCAGTTGAGGAAACTAAGAATGAAAAATTTTCAGTGACTGTCTTAAGGTCACAGTTAGAGCTTGGACCTCAAGTTTGCTGACTCTTTTTGCAAAACTCTGTTATTTTTCTCTTGTGTTTTGGGAGTGTGTGGGCTAAATAGAATAAGGACAAGAAGGTCAGTTGAGAGTAATTTGGCAGTCTCCTGTAAGATTGGAAATATGCAAACTCCATGACCCTGAAACTCTGCTTCTAGGTATATACCCTAGGGAATCTCCCTAAAAGTGCACAAGGACACAAGAACAAGAATATTTATTACACTATTATTTGGTAATAGCAAAGTTGGAAGTAACTTAATGTCCATCTGTAAGAAAATAAATAAATCAACTCTGTTGTCTTCATATGATAAAATGCCACTTAACAGTTTAAATAATAGATTAGCTTCAGAAATGTTATATTGAATGAAAAAGGTAATTTTAGAATGATACATATAGTATGATAGTATTTATATAACATTTTTAAAAAGTGGAATGCTAGATACTGCTTATGAACATCTATGTTATGAAATAGAAAAACATCACTTCTAAGACTATATACCAATTTCAGTATAGTGTTTGCAAGGGAGAGACTGAGAAGGGGAACAAAAGGGAATTCAGTTTTGTAACTCTTCAACTCTGGAATGTTCTCATTCCATTTTTTTATGTCAAAAATAAGAAACAAATGACAAAATGTTGATGCTTCTTAATTTCTAGTGTTGGGCATATAGATATGTGTGTTTTACTTTCTCTTTTTATGTTTAATTTAGCTTTTTCAAAATTAAAGAGAAAAATATTCATTTAGAATAGAGGAGTACAGCAGAGTGGTTATGAAGATGAGCTTCAAAGATAGACCAGGGTTGAATTCCAATCCTGCCAACTTAAATGCTATTAAAGTGAAGTAGGTCTCCATCCTGCCGTACTTATTGGTATCTTTAATATGCTGATCTATGTTGTGAGCCTTTAGGATAAGAATGTAACATTCAGAATTTCTCAAATTTATTTGACCAAGGAATGAGCATTCTTTGGGGCAGTATGGTAAAAGGTGCCTTTACAGATAATATGTATTTATAGGGTAATTTGAATGATCAATTTTCTTTAGGCTTGAAAAGGTCTCCCTTCATCTCCTTCCTGTTTTATCAGACTTGTGTTTCTCTTATTCCTGCTATCTCTAAGCTTTCTTTGTTTACAAAGACAGAGAATCCGTTCCCCTTTCCTCTACAACTCAGCAAAGTGGCTTCTGAGAGGACAGATTCTTCTGAGTAGCGTGGTCATAGGACTGAGTTAGTTTTTTTCAAGATCAGCACGATTCATTTGATGTGGGCAATTTCAAGGTCTTTTGAAAAATTCTATCTGTGCTTTGGTAGCATTTGTCACTTCTAGCTTCGGCCAGTATCTATAAGGTGTCTGGGCACAGTATTAAATCCAATTCCCTCTCAGTTACTCAGAAATCTGTACTTATTTTATTTTTTTCAGGGTTCATGCTTCATATTAACATGAAGATTTGCTGTCTTAAAGTCCCCTGAAGAGTATCTTACACTATGGTTTACACCATACCCAGGGTGGCTTGTCTATTCCTTAGGAAATTCCAACCAGAGACACCTCAAAAGGTGTCACACATTTCACCCACAGAGCACGGTCTCATTCATACCCCATCAACTCATCAAACTCTATAAGCCAATGGAGTTGGGTTTGAACCCCAATCTGGCCACTTACTAACTAGTTCACCTTGCTCCACTGTAGACTGTTCCTGCAACTGAAAGGAGACATTGATACCTCTCAGATACATAAAATCCAAGGCAATATTATATTTATTATATAAAATATATATAATCTAAGACAGTATATATAATATATTATATTTATAAAATATTGTCTTGGATTACCCTAGTTCTTGGATTCTAAGACAGAAATCTTTTTCACATTCAACTTTTTCAAAATTGGGACACATCTTTAATTCTTGACATCCTACAATTCACCATCAGCCATGTTTTTTTGCATTTTAACACCATTGGGAAAAAAATAGATCTTTTGATAACTTAAGAGCTTCTTAAATTTGATGAAGAACAGTATTTGTTATCAGCCCTGTCTTCCCAACAAGTTCCTTGAGACCAAGAGTTCTTCCTTTGTATTCCTTCCATCTTGCATGCAGAGGTCCACATCAATCAGTGAGAGCAGAGAATATACATTTACTTATTGAAACATGGTGGATATAAAGAGCAACAGACTCAGAGTCTTGCACTACTCCTTGTTAGCCATTAGAGTTTAAAAATTCCTTAACCTCTTGTGGCCCAAGTATTCTCTATAAAAGGCAGAGATATTTTCCTGTCCTGTGTACTTTACAGAGTGACTATGAAAATCAAATGATACAGTGCATGTGAAAGCACTTTGTGTATGACATAGGGGTACACAGGGCATTTGAGCATTTCTCAATATCACTGCTCAATTGGCAAGCTGTTTCCCTGTGGAACCCTCTACACATTTCAAAGTGCCTAAATGTAGCCCAAAACCAAATTGTTTAACAGTGGGATTTCTATGATTTCAAATAACTTATTTCCTTTTGCTCAAGGCTGACAGATTTCTGATACAATGCTTATTTTAGCCTTGGGTGTAATACTCAGCCTGGGTTTGGAGCAAATTGAAAATTAAGGGTTTTATTTCAGGTCCTGCCTCTGACCTTGGTCTCCATTTGACCTCGGGTAAATTCACATCTCTTGGAGGGCAAACTGTCCAGACAGAGAATGTTTAGCTATGGTTTTCCTTGGATTTGAAACATTTCCCCCTGTGATTTGTGTCTCTGACATGGTCTCATTTTATATAACCCCAAATAAAGCCTCATTTGTTTCCCTTGGCTTATTTGAAATCACCAGGGCTACGTACTCCATATATTCAAGTTTTGCAAAATTCCCTGGGATGAATCCCTTTATATGCACCAAAGCCAGTTCTGCTTTGTTGATTAGCTTGGTAATCTTCTGGGCCTCTTTGGGGATTTCAGAACTTGTGTTCTCATGGTGAAATGTGCCAAAACTGGCAGATAGAAAATACAAATTGGTCTTTATAACTGAAGTTCCTGTACTCATTTCCTAGAAGTTAAGCCCTGAGTTTTAGGTCTTTTTGTAGTGACCTAGGAGTATAGTATGAGCTGTACTGAGGGCTCAGAGCTGTACTGAGGGCTCAGAGCTACAGTGACACCCAGCCAAGTGTCTTCTTCATTGAGGATGTGTAATTACCCCCAAAATACCAACTCCTGAGTTACAAAAGCTATCATTAAGCCTTTTGTCTTTTTAAATTGACAAGTCTGATTGGATTAGCCATAAACCAGAAAACATGTGTTTTTCTTTTATATGTACCTCTGAGTTCACATACAACTTTCATTGAGCCCATCCCCTAACCAATACTTTGCTATGAAAAAGACAAGCAAAGGGAGAATCCCAATCTTTGCCTTCCAGGAAATTTAGTTTGATTAGAGAAATTTGACCACAGGAGATAAATACGTTACCAGTTAATAGCACTGAGGTTTGGTGTGAAGAGAACTGTGGAATTGTCAAGCATTTGAAGGCCGGATCTGGCTGTCTCTATAGACTGTGGATAAAAACATAGTTATACTTTGATATCATTCATAAACAAGCTTCAAAAGAATTTTAACTATCATCTGGTGGGTATGTTTTCATGTAGGTGAGTGAGTGTATTACTAAGGCATCTTGCATGTTGAAAAGGCTTAAGAAAACCAGATAATCTGGATCATCATGATACCTCTCCAGTGCCTGGAAACTGTTGATAGATGATGCATGTTGATGCTTTGAAATTTCATTTAAATATTTAGGTGGATAGATGGCCCAGGGCACTGAGGACAAGGAGGAGAATGATTAACATCCTGGCATTCATTCTTACAATCTTTGAGATTCAGTCATTGGATTATCTGTTCTCTAAAAATTCAAATTCATTTGTCCTCTGGCTTCTTCAAGAGAAATGCATCTGAGATCCTTCACACACTGTGACGAACCCTGTTATGTCCACCTTCAAAGACTGCACCCTTTTCAATCTTGGATGACTTTCTTGCCCTAGACCCAAGTGACCAAATTCATTATTGATGTGTTGGCAGATGTTTGCTCATATTCTTCCAGATTAAATGGGATTTAAATGTGATCATTCAGGTAGGCTGCTTTGAATTTGAAGGAGCATGTTTCTACTCCATGGTGAAGAGGAGCTCTGTGCAGGCTTGAGAATGAGAGAAAAAGTTAAAAGCATTTTACAACACCCTTTTCTTTCTTGTTGATTTTTCTGAAGCTATTAAAAAATTTTTGGACTGCTTTGAGGAGGCCCATTCCTCCCCTCAAATGTCAACCCTTTTTCTCAATTCAGAATTTCTAGTATTTTCTTTTAGGACAAATATAATTCAGAACTGTGTCTATACAATCCAGTGAAGTGGGGAATTCCAGATAACTCAAACAATAAATGATGTTTCCCCTCAATGATCCAAATATTTTAGATGAATGTGTTAAAAAGATTTTTGTTTGAAACTATCTAGATCAAGAACCCAGTTCTCCACATTACTTTGCATAAACATAGGGTGTTTATATCTTTTTTAAAAGGTTCTTAACCATAAAAATCCAGCATTGGAGTTTTAATTCATTTTATTCCTGTTTCCTGCGGAAAGCATTCTGTGTCCCTTCTTTACCCCATTATATTCTCAGAAGCAGCTGCTGTTGCCTTGGCCACAATACAGCATTTATTTGCTGATTTTGGGACATTTATGTCCAAAGTTGGCTGAGCTGTGGAAATGCTGAACTTCTTGGAATACAAGCCTACAAGCAGTGGGTCATGGGCCTGTGAGGCACCTGTGAGCACACCCTTGCTAGTCTGTAAGCACAGACCTCTCAGTTTCCACTAATTATGTCCTAAACACAGAGCAGGCTCTAGTGGGCTTTAAGCACAACCGAGATGGGCAGGTTAAGGCCAGGACACACAGCTTCCATGAAGTAAGGGGTCTCCTCTGGACTTGTTCAAAGATCTAGAAACTCACTACACAAGCTCATTTGTCTGTCCAGCTTTTGGGCTTAACTTGGAAAAGAGGGAGGCAATCCAAATGGACATTTCTAAAATTCTCTATTGGTAGTTTTGACCCAAACCTAATCAATTACATAAGACTTCCCACTGGGCACTCATTAGTTCAAGAGCAAACTGTTTCCTATGCTTCCTGCCTTGAGCCACTGCCATAGTTCAATCTTACCCTGTCTAGAGAACCTTTCATGAACAGGGGAACTCTGACAGTGAGGCAGTGAAAAGTGCCACTTCTCTGTTTCAGGTCTGTGTTTAAAGCCTTCAGTGGTTCATGATCTAAAAGTTCGTCTGTGATCTAGCCCCTGCCGACCACTCCCATACGTTGCCACTTCTTACATTGTATTTTATATTTCAGCAATTCCAAACCATTTGAAGTCCCCATACTCCGAAGCAAACTCATGTTCTTTCTTGCCTTTCTGTCTTTGTTCAGGTGTTCCTTCTATTTGGAATATCTTCTTCCCAGTGACCGTTCATCATTTTCTTCCTGCACCCTGCTCTGCTCTCTCTTTTATTGTTAAGACCCTGCATTGGTATTATTTCCCCCAGAAATCCCTCATTTTTGCCAGTGGGTATGCACATACCACATCGTTTTATACCTGTCTAGTTGTGTGTCTGTCTTTCCTATTAGACTCTGAGATCCTCTAGAGTAGATACTAGGTCTCTTTTATCTTTATTTTCTCTGATGCCTGACTCAGAGAATGGAGCACAAGTGGAGACTCAAACACTCAATAAATTGAATGGATAAGTAAGCGTTCGTGAGTGGGTAGGGGATGATGCTTTTTGGTCAGGAGTTCTATTCAATGATGGGCAGAGAATAAACCACATCACAATAATAATAATGGTTATGTTCTATCTGAGCATCTATTACCTGAGAAGTATTGTCAATATGTGTAGCCCGTGCAAAAACACTATGAGGTAGACACTATGATTATCTCTGTAAAACACAAGGGAAAGATTATGATGGTAATTATGATAATTATAATAGAGATAATAAGGAACTTAAAATGTAAAGGAAAGGGAACTCCACAAGACAGAAGCTAAATGATTTTCTTAAGGTCACACATATTCACAAAAAGTAGAGCCTGGGATTGCTAACCAATGCCAACATAATATGCTTGATCAATGACATATTATTTGGAGGCAGGTGTAGAAACTGGCCATGTTGGAGACCAATTGAAATCCCCCCAAATGCAATTGGACTTTGAATTACTCTACTGAGAAAACTCTAAAAACAGTAGAACCAATATATATTTCATTCAATTTGGGGCTGGCAGAGCCTGTGTACACATGGGCTCCAAAGGCAGGAACAGCTTGTTAATCTGGCATTTAACTACCAGAAATTTCTATTAACAATTATTGCTGGGAAGAGCAATTGGTGCATAATGATGGCCCTAGGGTATTGCTTGGTCATGAAGTGCTTCCTGAATCATAATACCAATGAGAATTATGTTCAGTCTAAGTTTAGTATTGAGTCTGTTTTACTGTCTTCGAAGTCTTTGGATGTCAGTAGTCTCTGAATAACTTATATATACTTAACTGTATTAAATATTTTAATAACCAGAAACCCCCTAAAGAGAAAGTTTATTATACTTTAAACTTGACCATTATTTAAAAATAATGGATGTTATTGTAATTTCTGAAATGTAAATTCATGAGAAAATACAAATTCATAATCACATTTGGTTAGTATATACTTATCAATTAAAGGATATAATTTGCCCATGGATCACGAGGTCAGGAGTTCAAGACCAGCCTGGCCAAATGGTGAAAACCTGTCTCTACTAAAAATACAAAAAAATTAGCCAGGCATGGTGGCAGGCACCTATAATCCCAGCTACTCAGGAGGCTGAGGCAGGAGAATCTCTTGAACTCAGAGGGCAGAAGTTGCAGTGAGCTGAGATTGTGCCACTGCACTCCAGCCCGGGTGACACAGTGAGACTCTGTCAAAGCAAAAAAAGAAAAGCACCTACCATGTGGGTAGCTACTGTGTTGGGTACTAGAGTTACAGGAATGGCTAAGACAGACACAGTGCTTGCCTTCTATAAGGAAGAAATTCATGAAAGTTTTTGATGCTAAAGAAAGGAATTTTGACTCTCAAAGACTGATGCTATTATGGATAATACTAAGATTCCAAGTTTGAGTTAATAAATGCTACAACTGAACTGAAAGCCAACTGACATATACATAAAAGAAAAACAAGTGATTAGATTTGGGGACTGAGAGGTGTGAAAGTGCAGTAATTGCTTGGGATGCATGCAATCCTGTAATGGCAGAAATGCTGTGGTCAGACTGTTGGGGCCTAAGAAGCTTGGACTTTATTCTGTAGAATGAAGGCCATTGCTTTTGGTGTTTTAGTCATGAAGTCTTTGCCCATGCCTATGTCCTGAATGGTATTGCCTGGGTTTTCTTTTATGGTTTTAGGTGTTATGTTTAAGTCTTTAATCTATCTTGAGTTAATTTTTATGTAAGGTGTAAGGATGGGGTCCAATTTCAGTTTTCTGCATATGACTAGCCAGTTTTCCCAACACCATTTATTAAATAGGGAATCCTTTTCCCATTGCTTGTTTTTGTCAGGTTTGTCAAAGATCAGAGGGTTGTAGATGTGTGGCACTATTTCTGAGGCCCCTGTTCTGTTCCAATTGTCTATATATCTATTTTGGTACAAGTACCATGCTGTTTTGGTTTCTGTAGCCTTGTAGTATAGTTTGAAGTCAGGTAGCATGATGCCTCCAGCTTTGTTCTTTTTGCTTAGGATTGTCTTGGCTACATGGGCTCTTTTTGGTTCCATACGAAATTTAAAGCAGTTTTTTCTAATTCTGTGAAGAAAGTCAATGATAACTTCATGGGGATAACATTGAATCTATAAATTACTTTGGGCAGTATGGCCATTTTCATGATATTGATTCTTCCTATCTATGAGCATGGAATGTTTTTCCATTTGCTTGTGTCCTTTTTGATTTCCCTGAGCAGTGGTTTGTAGTTCTCCTTGAAGAGGTCCTTCATATGCCTTGTAAGTTGTATTCCTAGGTATTTCATTCTCTTTGTAACAATTGTGAATGGGAATTCACTCATGATTTGGCTGTTTGTCTATTATTGGTGTATAGGAATGCTTGTGATTTTTGCACATTGATTTTGTATCCTGAGACTTTGCTGAAGTTGTTTATCAGCTTAAGGAGATTTTAGGCTGAGACAATGGGGTTTTTTAAATATACATTCATGTCATCTGTGAACAGAGACAATTTGAGTTCCTCTCTTTCTATTTGAATACTCTTTATTTCTTTCTCTTTCCTGATTGCCCTGGCCAGAACTTCCAACACTATGTTGAATAGGAGTGGTGAGAGAGGGCATCCTTGTCTTGTGCCAGTTTTCAAAGGGAATGCTTCCAGCTTTTACCCATTCAGTATGATATTGGCTGTGGGTTTGTCATAATTAGCTCTTATTATTTTGATATACGTTCCATCAATACTTAGTTTATTGAGAGTTTTTAGCATGAAGGTGTGTTGAATTTTATCAAAGGCCTTTTCTGAATCTATTGAGATAATCATGTGGTTTTTGTCATTGATTTTGTTTACGTGATGGATTATATTTATTGATTTGTGTATGTTGAACCATCCTTGCATCCCAGGGATGAGGTTGACTTGATATTGTGGATAAGCTTTTTGATGTGCTGCTGGATTCAGGTTACCAGTATTTTATTGAGGATTTTTGCATCGATTTTCATCAGGGATATTGGCCTGAAACTTTTTTTTGTTGTTGTGTCTCTGCCAGGTTTTGGTATCAGGATGATGCTGGCCTCATGAAGTGAGTTAGGGAGGAGTCCCTATTTTTCTGTTGTTTGGAATAGTTTCAGAAGGAATGGTACCAGCTCCTCTTTGTACCTCTGGTAGAATTTGGCTGTGAATCTATCTGGTCCTGGGCTTTTTTCTGGTTGGTAGGCTATTAATTACTGCCTCAATTTCATTACTCGTTATTGGTCTATTCATGGATTCAATTTCTTCCTGGTTTAGTCTTGGGAGGGTGTATGTGTCCAGGATTTTATCCATTTCTTCTAGATTTTCTAATTTATTTGTGTAGAGGTGTTTATAGTATTCTCTGATGATACGTTGTATTTCTGTGGGATCAGTGGTGATATCCCCTTTTTCATTTGTATTGTGTCTATTTGATTCTTCTCTCTTTTTTTCTTTATTAGTCGAGCTAGCTGTCTATCTATTTTGTTGATCTTTTCAAAAAAAACCAGCTCCTGGATTCATTGATTTTTTATCTCTATCTCCTTCAGTTCTGCTCTCATCTGCTAGCTTTTGAATTTGTTTGCTCTGGCTTCTCTAGTTCTTTTAATTGTGATGTTAGGGTGTCGATTTTAGATCTTTCCTGCTTACTCCTGTGGGCATTTAGTGCTGTAAATTTCCCTCTAAACACCACTTTAGCTGTGTCCCAGAGATTCTGGTACGTCGTGTCTTTGTTCTCACTGGTTTCAAAGAATTTACTTATTTCTGCCTTAATTTCATTATTCACCCAGTAGTTATTAAGGAGCAGGTTTTTCAGTTTGCAAGTAGTTGTGAGGTTTTGAGTGAGTGTTTTAATCCTGAGTTCTAATTTGATTGCACCTTGGTCTGATAGACTGTTTGCTATGATTTCCATTCTTTTGCATTTGCTGAGGAGTGTTTTACTTCCAATTATGTGGTTGATTTTAGAATAAGTATGTTGTGGTGCTGAGAAGTGTGTATATTCTGTTGATTTATGATGGAGAGTTCTGTACATGTCTATTAAGTCTGCTTGGTCCGGAGCTGACTTCAAGTCCTGAATATCCTTCTTAGTTTTCTGTGTCCTTGATCTGTCTAATATTGACAGTGGGGTGTTAAAATCTTCCACTATTATTGTGTGGGAACCTTCTTTGTAGGTGTCTAAGAACTTGCTTTATGAATCTGGGTGCTCCTGTATGGGGTGCATATATATTTAGGATGGTTAGCTCTTCTTGTTGCATTGATCCCTTTACCATTATGTAATGCCCTTCTTTGTCTTTTTTGACCTTTGTTTGTTTAAAGTCTGTTTTATCAAAGACTAGGATTGCACCCCCTGTTTTTATTTGCTTTCCATTTGCTTGGTAAATCTTCCTCCCTCCCTTTATTTTGAGCCTATGTGTATCTTTGCACGTGAGATGGGTCTCCTGAATACAGCACACCAATGTGTCTTGACTCTTTATCCAGTTTGCCAATCTGTGTCTTTTAATTGGGGCATTTAGCCCGTTTACATTTAAGGTTAAAATTTTTATGTGTGAATTTGATCCTGTCATTATGATGCTAGCTGGTTATTTTGCCCGTTAGTTGATGCAGTTTCTTCATAGTGTCAATTTTCTTTACAATTTGGTATGTTTTTGCAGTGGCTGGTACCAGTTTTTGCTTTCCATATTTAGTGCTTCCTTCAGGAGTTCTTGTAAAGCAGGCAACAAAAACCAAAATTGACAAATTGGATCTAATTAAACTAAAGAGCTTCTGCACAGTGAAAGAAACTCTCATCAGAGTGAACAGGCAACCTACAGAATGGGAGAAAATTTTTGCAATCTATCCATCTGACAAAGAGCTAATATTCAGAATCTACAAGGTACTTAAATTTACAAGAAAAAAACAACCCCATCAAAAAGTGGGCAAAGGATATAAATAGACACTTCTCAAAAGAATACATTTATGCAGCCAATGAACATATGAAAAAAAGCTCATCATCACTGGTCATTAGAGAAATGCAAATCAAAACCACAGTGAGATACCATCTCACACCAGTTAGCATGGCGATCATTAAAAAGTCAGGAAACAACAGGTGCTGGAGGGGATGTGGAGAAATAAGAATACTTTTACACTGTTGGTGGGAGTGTAAATTAGTTCAACCATTGTGGAAGCCAGTGTGGTGATTCCTCAAGGATCTAGAACCAGAAATACCATTCAACTCAGCAATCCCATTACTGGGTATATACCCAAAGGATTATAAATCATTCTACTATAAAGACTCATGCACATGTATGTTTATTGCAGCACTATTCACAATAGCAAAGACTTGGAACCTACCCAAATGCCCATCAATGATAGACCAGATAAAGAAAATATGGCACATATACACCATGAAATACTATGCAGCCATAAAAAAGGATGCATTCATGTCCTTTGCAGGGATGTGGATGAAGCTGGAAACTATCATTCTCAGCAAACTAACACAAGAACAGAAAACCAAACACCACATGTTCTCACTCATAAGTGGGAGTTGAACAATGAGAACACACAGACACAGGGAGGGGAACATCACACACTGGTGCCTGTCAGGGCATTGGGGGCTAGGGGAGGGCAGTATTAGGAGAAATATGTAATGTAGATGACAGGTTAATGGGTGCAGCAAACCACCATGGCACGTGTATACCTATGTAACAAACTTGCATGTTCTACACATGTATCCCAGAACTTAAAGTATAAAAAAACAAGAATAGATGGTAAATAGACGTTCTCCTGTGTGCCA
Organism: Hylobates moloch; assembly: GCF_009828535.3. Classification (NCBI taxonomy): domain Eukaryota; kingdom Metazoa; phylum Chordata; class Mammalia; order Primates; family Hylobatidae; genus Hylobates; species Hylobates moloch. The sequence continues at coordinate 30,345,848 of NW_026652287.1, read as the reverse complement.
ATACATTGGTAATGTCATCTTGGGGCACTATTTGGGGAGCATTTGGAGATCTCTTCTGCACTTCAGAAAAAGTGCTGTGACCGATTTTTGAAATCCACTGATATAGTATTAGAGGAGGAATGGCAACTTCAATGCAATGAATGCATTTGCCACTCCATCTCTGGAAAAGCATCAGTGGAAAAACATTAATCAGTCAATCAATCCATATTTATTGATAATCTTCTATCACTTGGATGAAATACTGCCCACAACTGGGATTGGCACTATGGAAATATAAAGAGGATTATTAGACATTGTCCTTGCAATATAACTAAAAGTAAGTACAGTATATCCATGACATAGATTGCAGTATAGACTCAAGAAGAAATGAAATCCTCACTTGTATTTTTGAATGAGGTTTTGATGTATGAAAACCTTGTTTCCTGCAGGACAATTAGATGGAGAGCTAGAGAGAGCTCTTGCATAATCTCTCAAATGTCCTGGTGACCAGACACGATCAGGGATTTGGGGAGGGAGGTCAACAGACTGAAACTATCAACCAAGCAGGTCCCAAGTAAAGTGCTGGCCAAACAAAGTGCACATGGAGAGGTGTGGGCTATGAATTAAGGTTTTAGGTCTCCAATTCCCTTCCCACTAAGAGCCTTCAAGTTAAGGATCCAAAGCTTGAATTGGCTCTGACTGTGGATTGGCAGTTCACTTAGACCACTGGAGAGCTGGGATTTGTTTGCTTTCAAGTTTCCTCCAAGACATATTTAACAGGCAGATGTAAACCTATATGTTCTCCTTCCAACAATTCTTGGATCTTCTTGTTCCTTGATGCCTGCACTCTTTTCCCAGGGTGTCTTTAGCAACATAATCTTTACTTTGCTAAAGGAGAAGGGCCTTTGGCTTGCATGCTTTCCCACCACCCTGTCAGTTATTACGTCTGTTTTCTTGAAATGGCTCACTCCAGCTTGTTTATTTATGATGCGTCTTGTGGTCAGCTGCAAACTTAGTTTGCAGTGTTTTGGGTAACACTTATTGTTTTCATCTAATTAAAGAATAATGCATGCCAATGGTTGAAAAATTGAAAAATACAGTGAAGTATAAAAATGGAAATTCAAATCACTTGTAATTCCGTCACCCAGAGCTAATCACTGCTAATGTTTTGAAATATTTTCTTTTAGGCTTTTTTTCTATGCATATATATGGTGATTGATCATGTCTCCATGTCTTACTAAACAAAAACTTAAGGTCTATATAATTTCAATAGATTCTGACTTTTTAAAACAGTTTTTAACTAATGTAGGCACCTAAATCTTTGTTCACATTTTTTCATTATTTCTGTAGGAATAGATTCTTATAAAAGAAATTATGGTTTCAAGTCTATGAATATTTTTAATGACTTAATACAAATATACCAATTTAAATCTTCATGAGCATGATAATGCTAACATCATTTCACTATATCCTTGCTAAATTAATAATTCTGTACTATTAATTTCAATTTAATAATTTAGTAGGTTAAAAATAGTATATTATTATTTTACTTTCAACCTTTTGGACTACTTACTAGTGAGTTTTATAACCTTTGATAGAGAATTGAGTCCAGAAATCCTGGCCCTTATTTGTCTGCATTTAATCTTCATTTATTTACCACTGATATTGAGCTCCTGGCTCCACTAAGTAGGGTCTATGCACCGTTTTTGATCCATAAGACATGTTAACCTCCACACTACATGTTTTCTCTTCATTTAACAATCATACATTCATGAAATATTTATTGAAAAGCTACCATATTTTAGGCTTCTGAATCTAGAGGTGGATGGATGAAAATTGAAGATATCTAACCTACAGAAATTCATAGTATAGAGGCAATACATACAGATAAGATGGGAAATAAAATAGAGTATTTTGATGTCACATAGTTAATAAATAGTTACTGATTGTCATTTATGTACCATAAATTATGCTAAGCAATAAGGATACCAAGAATGAACGAGATAGACATAGTTTTTTTCTTTACAAAGCCTAGATTATTGTCAGCTATACAGAACTGTATAAAGAATATTATAATGTAGTGGGGTAACTTAGAAGCCGCTTAAAATAGTGGCTAAGGACCTGGCTCTGAATCCAGTCCGTCTGCATCAAATCCTGGCTCAACCACTAATTAGTTGTACTCTGTGATTATGGGCAGGTAAATTAGCCATTCTGTTCTTCAGTTTCCTCACTGAGAAAATAGAAGCAATAACAGGGTTGTTTCATAGATTCACGCAAAGCAGTTAGTACAAGACCTAGTATATAGTAAGTGCTCATACATGTTTTATTTTATTTTAGAACTATGATATGGAAAGCACAGTTTGTGCTGTTAGAGTATGTGGGAGGAGCACTTGATTTAGACTCATTGAGCAGGGGGCATCAAAGAAGTTCCTTTAGGAGGAAGAAACAGCCTGAAACCTGAAAGACGAGGAGGTAATATGGCACATTTGAAAGAGTGCCATAGATATGTGTTATGGGTGTAAGGGTGTAGCTCACATGCAGAGAGAATAATATGTGTGAAGCCTCAGAAGAAAGACAGTGAATGGCTTTCAAAAAACTAAAAGAGGTTCAGTGTGACCAGAATACAGAGTTTGAGGATCTTTCAGTTATCTGTTGTTATCCAACAACACACCTCAGAATGCAGTGGCTTTGAAATACAAAAGGCTGAATAACAACAATTCAAGTAACTGATGATTTTGCATCAGAAAGCACAGAGACTAGAAGATACTGGAATGACATCCTTAAGGCACTGAAAGAAAAAAAAAAAACTATCAACCCAGAATTTAGTATCCATCAAAAATATCCCTCAGGAATGAAAACAAAGTGAAAACTTTCTCAGATAAAAGAAAATGGAGAGAATTTGTCACCAGTGGACCTGCTCTAAAATAAATGCTAAAAGAAGTTATTCAGGATGGAAGAAAATTATACCAGATACTAAAGACTTTAGGAATGAAGAAAGAGCAACAGAAATGGCAAATAGCTGGGTAAATATAATAAACTTTTTTCTCATCTTAAACTTCTTTAAAAATTTGTATAACTGTTGAAAGAAAAATTTCTAACATTGTCTGATGGGATTTTCAGTCTATGCAGATGCAATACATGTGACAACTATAACATAAAAAGTGAGAGTAAAGGAAGCTATTTGGTTGCAAGGCACCTATATTTTACTTGAAGTAGTAAAATATTAACTCTAACCATACTGTGAAAGGCTAGGCATCAATATTCTCATCTCTACAGTAATCACTAAAACAATAATACAAAAAGATATATCCAGAAAGCCAACAGAGAAATTAAAATGAAATTATTGAACAGTATTCAAATAATTAAAAAGGCAGGAAAGGGGGAACACAGGAACAGAAAAACAGAGAGGACAAATAGAAAAAAAATAATAAGATGGTAGGCATAAATCTAACCATATCAACAATGTCATTACATGTAGATAGTTAAATACAATAATTAAAGGACAGAGATAGATGTTTTGTTGTTGTTAAAAAAAGACAGAACTATATGCTATCTATAAGAAATCCACTTTAAATAATAATCAGATAAATGAACTTTATCTGATTGACATTTATAGAACACAAGAACAAAAACCACATTTTTTTCAACTCTATATGAACGTTCACCAAAATAGATCATATCCTGGACCACAGTGAAGAATAAAACAACCAACAACTTAACAAATTTAAAAAACTTTAAATTATACAACATATGTTATCTGATCATAAAATAATTAAAATTAAAATCAAAGATATATGGAAATTTTACAAATATTTGGAAATCAAACAACATACTTCTAAATAACCTGTGAGTGAAGAGGAAGTCTGAAGAGAAATTAGAAAACATTTTTGAGTTTAATAAAAATGGAAGTACAATATATCAAAATTTGTAAGATGCAACTAAAGTAGTGCTTCAAGGGCCATTTATAGTATTAAATACTTATTTTAGCATTTAATATTATCATAGTATTAAATGTGTGTATTAGAAAAGAAGAACAACAAGCAATCAAAGCCTCTACCTAAAGGGACAGTAAATAGAAGATCAAATTAAACTCAAAGCAAAAAAAAGAAATGATAAGGAGCATACATTGCAATGAAATGGAAAATAAAGATAATAGAAAAAAATGAAGCCATTATATATTTTAAAAGATATTAATAAAAAGCTCTATCTAAATGACCAAGAAAACCTTTTTAAAAAATCGACATAAATTACCAATATCAGGAATAAAGGGGAATATCACTACAGAATCTTCATACATTAAAAGAGTAATAACAACCCTATGCCTATAAATTTGACAACTTAGATGAAATAGACCAATGCCTTGAAAAACACCAACCGCCAAAACTCACACAAAACCTGCCACTTTCCTTGGCTGCTGTTATTCTTTCTGGACCAGAAATTCCTTAAGGATTTTGACTGTGTCTCATTTATTTTTCTTATAACCAGTGATTATAGAACACATGACACAAAAGAGGTATCCAATAAATATGCATTTGAAGAATTGATGAACACTCTAATGAATTTTTCTTTGCCCGGGAATTGATTTACAATCCGCTCTAACCTTGGGATTTCAGAGGAGGTAAGGAGTATCATTGTTAGTTTTTCATTATCATCTCTTTTTCAATATCATCAAAAGAGATGAAATCATTATCTCTTTTCATTGTCCTCTTCATGTGTTTTTGTTGCTTCTTTGGGAGCAGTTTTGAAAGTGCAGATCAGAAATTGTATGCAAGCCTATCTATGCCTGAATGTAAAAAGCTCGTTGCTGTGGTTGTGTGCTGCCAAACTAGTAGTAGACATGAAATCATTTCTTTGGCAGGAAAGAGAAGGAATATAATAGTTCTATCTGACTGCCAGCCTACCAAGATGCTAGGCACCTCATAAATGCCAAGTTAGGAAAGAAGTAGGCTGAACTGGCCAAGAGTTGGAAACATTTTTTTTTTATTTTTAAGTTTTAAATTTTTTTATTTTTTTATTTTTTGTAGAGGTCGGGGGTCTCACTTTGTTGTCAAGGCTGGTCTCGAACTCCTGGCTTCAAGTGATTCTCCTGCCTTAGCCTCCTAAAGTGTTGGAATTACAAGCATGAACCATTATGCCTGGCTGAGTTACAAACATCTGTAGTGTTTTTGTTTGTTTTTTATGTTTTTTAGAGGGAAGAAATTGGGGGATGAACTTTTCTGAAGTACTTAGGCTAGGTAGGTTTCATCTTTGTGAGGGTTTTGTTTGTTTTTTTTGTTGTTTTGTTTTGAGACAGGATCTTCCTCTGTTGTCCAGGCTGGAGTGAAATGGTGTAATCATTGTTCACTGTAGCCTTGACCTCCCAGACTCAAGTGATCCTCCCACCTTGGCCTCCCAAAGTGCTGGAATTATAGGCATAACCATTGCATCATCCTTGTATTTTTACCTTTAAAATCAGATATCTAAAGATACTGTCAAATGACAACGCACACACACAAACATACACAGATTTTAATACTTTAAATTATTCTCTTCATTCAAAGATAACCTTGAAAACAACTCTTGCCAGTTGTAAAGAAAAACATCATTTTATCCATAACAAATCAAAAGTATGTTAATGACATAAGAACATATTTTGAACATAAAATTCAATCTGAATTTTTAAAACTCAAGTCCATAGATTCTGAGAATCCTGAAACAAGTCCATTGGTATCAAGAGAGAGAATTTTTTTTCTTAAAAGATAAATCTGCCAACTATGGTCCACAGGCCGAGTCCAATTCACCACTTGCTTTTTTTTTTTTTTTTTTTTTTTTTTTTTGAATGGCGCAATCTCAGCTCACCGAAAACTCCGCCTCCCAGGTTCAAGCAATTCTCCTGCCTCAGCCTCCTGAGTAGCTGGGATTACAGGCACCCGCCACCACGCCTGACTAATTTTTGTATTTTTAGTAGAGATGGGGTTTCGCCATGTTGGCCAGGCTGGTCTCGAATTCCTGACCTCAGGTGATCTGCCCACCTAGGCCTCCCAAAGTGCTGGGATTACAGGAGCCACTGCGCCCAGCCAAATACAATTTTATTGGAGCTTGGCCACACTCATTTGTTTATGTATTGTCTCTGGTTACTTTCAGGCTACAGAAATGAGTATGTTATGCATTGTCATGGTCATCTTCCCCAAATTAAGTGGTGATGTCTCCTAAGAAAGTAGAAAAGACTGCAGGGAAAGTTGGTGAGCCTGAAATGTTGTGTAAAGTCCATTAATCAAAAGAAAATTTGGAAGACATAAAGCATACTAAGCAAATGACTGCATACAAATGTATGTTTATTATAATTTTGTTCTCATATGCCATGCATACAATTTTTTTCTACACATGAGACAATAGAAAAATTATTAAAGTATGTTGGTTTACATTATGCACAAATCCTTATGGATTGCAATATGATTTCTTCGTGACATATCAGAACATTGAGGTTTTAGGAAGGACTGCTAATGTATTATTATTATTCTATTTTAAAATAAGGGACTCCTGTAAGCTCCAATTATCTGAACATTTGCTATTTAACAGGTTTTTAGAAATAGGTTAAATTCAGGTAAAGAGGTATGCCTATATTATCTATCCTCTTGGAAATTGGATGCCTATCTTGTTCCTCTGTATCAGCCTCTCCATTGCTCAATTGCCCACTGCTGCAGAAATTGCATTGTTTTGCCAGCTCCCTCACAAGAACTACAGTCCTCATCTCTGGTGGGTGGGCCTCTGCTCCCCAGGTGCCAGCTGCCTCTGCCTTTTTGTGTGGATTCCCTGGCATAGCCTACTCTTTTATTCTGCTAATTCTTCTCTCTTCCTGCTCCAAATGTGTATTCTTTGAAGCAGTGCATGCCTAGGCAGAAGTCCCATTCTTTAGACAAGTTCAAGTATGCATGCTGCCTGTCCTCAACATTTCCTTTCAGTATGGTTCTTGCATGGGCCAGGGCATGCTGTGTTTTGCCTTGGATATTTCTGATGCCCACTGCTGTACTGACCCCCACCACCTGTTGTGTGTTGCCATTCCCTCATGGTGCTATCCTGAACATGAGACTGAACTCCTTGCAGCTCCTACAGCTGTCCTCCTACCTTCATTCTTCCCAGGTGACAGCTCTGATTCTGGATCCCTCCATTTCCAGCCAATCTGTACCACCAGTTGGAATGAATAGAGCATTGCCTAATCAGGTTCTGATACATAACAGGCTGCCCTTTGGGACTTGTTTACTTCTGCTGTTCTTTGTTGGTTCCTTTTAACCTGATCTGTCCAGTAAAAAATTTTGGGTCCAGAAACAAGGATAACATGTGAGTAATATGATGAGATGTGACTTGAGACTACATTTCTATAGTAACAGGTGATATGCATTGCACTTCAGTAAAGCTGACCCCAGTTATAGAGCCCAATCATACAAAATATCTATGGCAGAGGAGGCTAGAGATATCTTCTATCTTTCTCTTCCTGCTCACTAGATGTGTGACCTCTCTTAGCCTCAGTTTCTTCTTCCATAAAGTGAGGGAGGTAACACCCACCTCAAAGGTTGTTAGGAAGATGTAAAGAACCCAACAGAGTGCCTGGACTTAATGATTGTACAATGCAAAGTAACCAGGTCTATGCCTTTTCCTGGCTCTAGAATTTTCTTTTGCAGCCATTACTTCCCACAACTGCATCAAGACCCAGGTGTCTCAAGGCCCCCCATTGTTCCAACTTGGAGTTCCAGAAATGAGACTTTGTAGTACAAAAATGTGTATGAATTAAAGCTTTTTCTTATGTAGGGAAAGACTAGCCATGTCCAACTTCATTTTGATTCCTTCATCCAAGGAGAATATTTTCTCTCTTCTCTTCTCCCTTCTGGTCCCTCACTTTTCTCAATGTTGAATGGTCACATGGTTTGAAGCAAACACTGTATTCTAGACTTAGCTTTCAATGTCTCCCTAACTGTCCTCGGCTTGTCCATCTTACCTTCTCAGCAAGAATGAACTTATTGATTGTCCTTCTACATAGGAAAAAAATCATGGGTTTATGAAAAAAAAATCAGAATTAAAGTCAGAAAATCTAGTCCAGCCCAGGATCTCTTCCTTATCAGTCACATGGTCCTTTAAAGGAAATTTGCTTCTCTGTATGTCACTTTCCTCAGTTTCTGACCTTGGAGGATTGAAAAACTGTATACAACTCCCAATGACCAAGAGACAGTCCTCTAAATTTGCTTAGAGTATTGCATGGTCCTAGGAAAAGGATAAAAACTCAAATATTATTTTTAGATGAACTGAAGAAAACCTGTGATATTCTAATCTACCTGAAGTAAGTCACGTTGAATTTCCCAGATTAATAGATTGACTGGAGATTAAAGATAAGGCCCGAGAAACATGTCGAATTCAAGGAGCCCTTCTATTCATCTCAAAAATAGTTCTGGCTCCCTCCCTTCCTGTCCACACATACCTTCTTAAACATGAGGGAAGCCTTTGGAAGTTTTATTCTTCTCTTCTTATGGTAGCTGCTCACCACTTGGTGTTTTTTCACCCTGCAGATTGAGAGGCTAGGGATGGCATGAACCAAGTAAGCCTTTTCAGTGAACTCAATGGGTGAAAATCCCATCTGCCTTTTATCCTTGCCTGAAAGAGTCCCCAAGTGACTGACCTTTCCAGAGGGGCCACATCACTCTCCCAAAACCCACGTCATTGTTCTCTAGCTTACAGCTCATTCTGCGTCCATTCTGCCTCCTTCCTCATCAATTCCTCCAATCTTTCTCCACTTACTGCACCACTGGTGGTCTGGGGTGTGCAGCCCAGATGTTTTCCCCAAGTGACCAGAAGATTACTTTTCAAGTGGCTTCACAGAGCAGATGTTCCCTTTCACCTCCCCCCTCAACCCTAGTCCCCAATTGCTGAAACCTTTCCCTTCTTGGGAGAGCACATCGTGTTGCTGCTGTGTGTTTGATCAGGAGAGTACAAGCAGGAACAAGAGAATCCCACACTGACAACTGTTTGGCAGGCGAGCTCCTGGGCTTAAGTGTGTTCCTCCTCCCTTTGCTCCCATTACAGTTGTGAGCAGATGTTCTTGACTGTCCAACTGGCTGCTCTTTCTCTGGCCCCCTCGCACCAAGGCTTCTTCCCACTCCCTTGCTTCATGCTAACCACAACTTACCCAAGACTGTAGTATTTCTCTTTGCCTAGATACAACCATCACCTTTACTTCATCCAGAGCTTTGCTTGCTAAGCCTGGAAAAATCTATTAGATAAAAGACTATGCCCTTAAACCTATTTTATGCTATTATATTGTGCTAATAGTTACAGGTTGCTCCCTACTATTCACTTTATTTGTCTATTATTTTTTCTACCCCTTGCTTCACTCCCTATCCCACTTCTCACCCCAGCTCCAGACCCTCTGCGCTAGTGCAGTTCCAGCCATGTTCTCTCTCACCTCTAAGACTTCTTGAGTGACTTTTCTTCTTTCTAGAGCATTCTCCTTTCTCCCTTTCCCCCTTTCCTTGCTAATTCCTGCTGACTCTTGAAATTTCTACCTACGTATGACATCCTCTCTGACCTCTATGTGCCAATCATTGGTTCCCATAGAGCTTGACCCCAATTCAGCCCTTACTTCTCCGTATTGTAATTGTTTTTATACTTGTCTCTCCATTTTTTCATTAACTTAATTTTAAAATCTGAGCAAAAGATTTTATGGCCAAGATATCTGTATCTTGTTTGATTTTACCAGTATTAAACAAGGGTATTAGAATAGATTCCAGCATCCTAGCTCTCTACCGTCTTCTGACAGTGCTCATTAAGCATCTACTTTGTGTAAAATACTCAATTAGATCTTGGAGTCATAAAGATGAGGAAAGGATTTCTCCTGTCTTCAACTACACGAAGTTTCATACATAGACTTCCAAAGTAGTATGATGCTATTAGAGTGGTGCAGTATCCAAAATATTAGGGAAAACTGACACTTAGATAATTAAGGTAACCAACCTTGAAGTGATGGAATATGGCAAAGGAATATGGGAAAGTCAGGTTAGTATTGAAAATAAATTGGAAGTAAGAAATGGTTTGGTGTAGGGACTGACAACCTGCCTACTAGCCAAATCTAGCCAGTTGTCTATTCTGTAAATAAAGCTTTATTGGAACACAGCCATACCTATTCATTTACATACTGTGTGTGACTTCTTTCATGCTGTAATGGCAGAGTTGAGTAGTTGTGATGAACTGTATGCCATAGAAGTATGAAATATTTACTATTTGGCTTTCTACAGAGAAGGTATTCTGACCTCAGGTTTAGTGCATGAAAAATAAAAGTGGCCAAGAAAATTTTGGAAAATAATTAGAAAAGGGTGACAAACTTCAAGCAGATTTTTAAATATATTATAGAGTTAGATAATCAAAATAGTACGATATTGATTTGGCAAAAGGCAAATAGCTCACTAGGAAGATAATAGGAAGTCCAAAATAAATTGTCTATATAGGAATTTAATATAAGATGAAGATGACATAATTTATTTAATAAAGAGTGCTATAAAAGCTGTTCACCTAGAAGACTATATTTCCATTAGATTGTTAACATTCTTCATCCACCCTTATGCTCTCTCAAATTAACAACATATCCCCTTTTTTTTGCAGTCAATACGTCTTTCTTTACCATTGTTTATTTCTCATTCTTTCTGGGTTAAATTTCTTGTTTCATTATAGCCTATACTAAATATTTCTGTTAAGGTACGTGAATAGTAAATTTTCTGTTTTTGCATATGCAAATGATTTCATTTTACTTATACTCTTGAATAATAGTTTAGCTAAATATAGAGCTCTACCTTCACATATCCCTTCCCCCCTCACTTCGAAGACATTATTTCATTGTCTTCTGACAAATTTTGGTGCTGGTAAGATGCTTATATAGACCTAATTATAGAACTTATTCATCTGTAGATAATCAACTTTTTTGGTTTTTGTAATTTTACATTTAGTTTCTTTGTCTCTGACATTCCCATGGTGTATTAAGATGGATTTTTTAAAATATTTTTTTCCAATTGTAGAAAATTCTTAGCCATTATTACATTATTACTTTGATGGTTACCTCTTGCCTATTTCTCACCTTCTCTTTTTCCTGAGCTCTTGTTAGATATTTATTTGAACTTCTCGCCCTTTGTTTCACATATTTTAATAGCATTTACATGTTTTCCAACTCTGGGTGATTTGCTCAGACCTGTCTTCTAATTTTCTAGTACTGTTTTCAGCTATGTCTACTATGACTTTATTGTTTTACCATCCATAGGTCTGTGTGTGTTTTTCAAATTTCAGTGACATTTTCTATTTTAAAAATTTATATCTTTCAAGAGAATGAGAAGACAAGCCACAAATTTGGAGAAAATATTCTCAAAAGACATATCAGATAAAGGACTATTATCCAAAATATATAAAGAATTTTTAAAACTCAACAATAAGAAAACTAATAACCTGATTTTCAAATAGGCAAAATACCTGCACAGGTATCTCACCAAAGAAGATATATAATAAGTATATGATAGTAAACAAGCATATGAAAAGATGCACAACATCATATGTCATTGGGAAATGTAAATTAAAACAATAATGAGACACCATTACACAATTATTAGAATGGCCAAAATCCAGAACACTGACAACACCAAATGTTTAGGAGGTTGTATGGAGCAACAGGAACACTCATTGCCTGCTGGTGAGAATGCAAATGATACAGCCACTTTGGAAGATGCTTGACAAGTTTTTATAAAAGTAAACACACTCTTAGTGTATGATCTACCAATTACATTTTTTTGTATTTACACAAATGAGTTGAAAACTTATGTCCACACGAAAACCTGCACATGGATATTTATAGAAGCTTTATTCATGTGCCAAACTTGAAAGCAACCCTGAAAAGCTTTAATAGGTAAATAGATGAATAAATTGTAGTACATCCCAACAATGGAATATTATTCAGTACTAAAAAGAAATGAAGGATTAAGTCATGAAAAGACATAGAGGAATCTTTAATGCATATTACAAAGTGGAGGAAGCCAATCTGAAAATATTAATACTGTATGATTTCAACTATATGACATTCTGGAAAAGGCAAAATTATGGAGACAGTAAAAGGATTAGTGGTTGCCAGGGACTAAGTAGGGAAGTGGGAATTAATAGGCAAAGTATAAAGGATTTTTCGGGCAGTAAACCTACTGTGTATGATATTATCATGGTGGATACATGGCGTTTTACGTTTGTCAAAACCCATAGAATATACAACATTAGGAGTGAGTCCTAATGTAATTTACACATTTTGGGTGATAGTGATGTGTCAATGTAAGTTCATTGATTGTAACAAAGGTACCACTCTGATGTGAGATATTGATAGTGAAGGAGGTTGTTCATTTGTGTGAGCAGGGCATATATAGAATCTGTACCTCTGCTGAATGTTGCTGTGAACCTAAAAGTGCTCTAAAATATAAGGTCTATTCAGAAGGGGAAAATGTTCTATATGGTTTCTTTTCAAACTTGATTCTTCTTTAAAAAACAGTTTTATTTTGCCTTTTAGTTTCCATTCTTTTTTTTTCTCTTTGAACATTTAAATTATACATATGTTAATAGATCTTTCGTATACATTTTTGAGCTGGAGATTCCATTCTTTTTCCAATTCTGGAAAATATTGCTTTTCTGCTATTATTCTTTGCTTATTCCAGAATTCCCTGTAAAAGTGTGTTGGACATCTCCATCTCTGCCTTCTGCCTCCTAATTACTCTTTTATTAACATTTATCTTCTTATACTTTTTAAAAGTAATTCTTTCAAAGCCTTTGTCAGAATTTATATACAGACATTATTTCCTCTTTAGTCAATTTATGTTTATATAGTTAATTTTGTTCTTGTATTGGTTAGGGATAATGCAAATATATCTCAGATAAACAGAAAAGCCTCATTAAGTCTAGCTTTCACCAATAGGAATTTTTGTTTTACATAAGAGATTTCAAAATAGACAGTATAGGGCTGTGCAACTATTCAAGAATGTCACCAATGATCCAGCTCTTTCATGCCTTTATGCTCCATAATCTTTTATTCTCAGTTTCACAAGATGGGTGTGTGCCTCTAGGCATAATGTGTACATTCTAGATATGAAAAAGGGTGAAGGTCAAAAGGACTTTATCCCAGTGAGGCTTTGTCTTTTTTTTTTTCCAGGAAAAAAATATGTCTTCCTAGGCACTTCTGCTTTTATTTCATCATCCATGACTATGTCACATGGCCTTCCATAGCTGCAACAGAAGCTGGGATAATGAGTATTTCTTTTTCTAGCTTCTATAGTACAGAAAGATTAGTAAAAGGGAGATTGGGAATAGACATTAAGCCAATCTACAATATTTTCCACAGCACTCTTGCCCTTCACTAGATTTCTTTGAGTGTTTTGTCTTTCTCTATATTCATCCTCCCATATCAATGGGCTCAATCTGTCTCTTAAATTCCAATTAAAAGAAGCAGGTCTGCTAGTGCCTGTGTAGAGTTTTTGTGCTGTGGTGCTCTTGGAGTCTTCAGCTATCCGGACACCAAGTTTGAATGGCTATTAAAATTTCTGGTAGTAAAGCTACATCTATGTCCTTCTTCTTCCCTTGGACCTCAATGTCTTACAAACGTAGAGCGGTAGGCAACAGTTGCTAGCAGGGTTTTTTCATCCCGGACAATTCTTATTAGTGGAAGGCTAATTGCAGCTGCTCATCTCACATGCAGCCTTTTTATCATTAGCCCACAGGAGCCAAACTTCTGGCCCCTGTTACCAGTTTCTAGACCCATAGCCCAGTATATTTGTTTATTACTTAGCATTTCTGTTCCACTTCAAGTGCACTGAAATGTTTGTATTTTATTAAAAAAATAGTTCAGCTATGTCTTTTTGGTTTTCTCCTCTTATATTTTGACTAGCATGCCTATGAACCAGTTCAGTGTGTCAATGTGTGAACTAACCAAGCTATCTATGACTTTTAGTTCTCAAACACATGACTCTTTTGTGTTGTTCTCCATTTATTTTCTTGTACAATTACTCATAATACATTTGTGAGGTTCTTAAAGGCAGAGATAATGTACTTTTATATCCCCGAATAGCTTGATAGATGCTCAATACTGAACTGCAAAGATCCTCTATAGATGCATGGAGGTACCAATCACTGGAGTTCTGGCTTATAGATCAGACACATGAGTTGTTCTTGTATATATTGAATGGGAAATTAAAAGACAGGATTTAAGAGTCCAAACATTCATTGTAACTCGGTTGGGTATTTTAGAGAATTTCTAAGGTATCCCAGTCGTCACCTGGCCTAGTGATTTAAAGCAGCAGCTCTGGAATCAGACCTGACTTTAAAGGCTAGTTTTGTTATTGTTAGCCAGTTTAAACTTGTTCAAGTCACTTACATTCTCTAAATCTCTGATCCCTCACCTAAAAAAAAAAAATGGATAGAATAATAGTACTGACCTCACACAGTTGTGGCAAAAATAAATGAGACAATGCACGTAAAGCTCTTTGCACAGTGTCTGGCATGCAGCAAACCTCATGGAGAGGGTATCCATTGTCATCTGTTAATTTCCTGGACATCCATGATGAAGGCTCATTTTCTTCTTTTTTTCCCACAAAGCATTGAGATCTAGCATAACTAAGGTAAACATGGCTAACTCAAGGTAACCAATGATCCAATTTTTAATTATTGCTTTGTAATTTCAGCCTACAACATGTGTCTTCTCTGTACCTTCCACTGTTTACATTGTGCTAGGATTTTCTGAGAACTGCTGTCCAGCTAAGGTCAAATTCTAACCAGTGTTGTGCAACTAAGAAGTCCTACTTACCCATGCTCACCAATTTAGGAAGATCAGATTTAATTTCTTTTAGTCTGTCAATCATTATAGACTCTCCTCCCCCACCCCCATCTTTGCCAATTCTCTGATTTCTATCACTTCCTATTCTGTGTCATACACTGAAAACTACTCTCTGCCTATTAGGGCAAAACAAGTCTTCGCTGAGTAGAAAATGGAAATTGCAATGAAGCTGAAGACTAAAGTATTGCTTCTACACTTTGCTTCTCTTCCAAAGAGTTCAAAACCCTAAATAATAGCTTCATACACACTTCACACACTTTGACCAAAAGATATACAGTAGGCAGCAGGACTTTATTCAGGCCTGAAATCAGCACTAAGTAACTTAAAGGAGCATTATCATGTAATTTTCTTCCTAGATATTTCAGTAACAATTTACTCAGAAATAACCATTTGATTTGTTTTTCTTTTCATCTTAGTAGCTGCCTTCAAAGAATGATGTTAGTTATGGAATAATGGAAAAGTTATTTCTGCCATGCATGAAGACTGAGTAGGCAAAGAAAAATGAATTATTTGAGGGAACTGTTTGAGTTTGTTTGTGCCACTATAATGCAACACCTGAGGCTGGTTTATTTAAAAAAATAGAAATTTATTTCTCAGAGTTCTGAAAGCTGGAAAGACCAAGATGGAGGGGACAGTGTCACATGGCAGAAAGTAGAAGGGAAAAAGAGAGGAACTCTGTCCTCACAGGGTAGTAGAGCAGAAGACCGTGAACACCCTCCTGCAAACCCTTTTTCTACTGGCATTAATTCATTCATGAAGATGGATGAATTACCTAAACACCTCCCATTAGGCCCCGCTTCCCAACACTATTGCATTAGGGATTAAATTTCCAACACATGAATTTTGGGGGACACATTTATACCATAGCAGGGGCTTTTAAATGTTTTGCAGCTAAGATATATGAAATTGATTTTAACCATAAAATAATTCTAGATAGGCATACAGGAAGGAATAAAATTATTTTACTTTTTTGGATACTAGTTTCTACACACTGACTTGATTTGATACTTTTTATTACATTATTCAGTTAGATCAGAAAATCTCATAATTCCCATTCTACCCACATTCATTTATGCCCCTACCAAACTATGGGGTGATTGTCCACATACAGACTAGACTTTTTGAAATGATGCTATAGCCTGCCATATTCTCTGTTTCATGGAATCAGGTGTAAATTTAACTTTCAACCTGTATTACATGTTCAAATGAATTTGGATTTGGAGGTTTTATTTAGCAGAATGTTGCAATTATTGTTTGATAATTATTTGTTTGTTTTATTAATCTACAAATAAATTGCAAAAATTTTAATGCATCTCAAAATCTCCCAAGACACTTGTTAAAAATGAATATTCCTGTATCCGGCCCTGGAAGTTCTAATTCAGCAAACCTGAAGCATCCGTGAGTGAAACTAATGCCTATCATCTTCAGGCAACACTTTGAGAAACACTGTCTTACTTTTCTCACTGTTAAAATTTTTGCAAAGGTGCTTTCAATCATTTAGATATTGTCAATGGCTGCTTTCTTTATTTTTTCAATTTTTAATTAATACATAATAATTGTATCTATGGGATACATGTGATATTTTGGCACATGTATGCACTGTTTTTCATGATATCTACCAAGAGATTAGATTATAGTTTTTCTTTTCTGTTTTCTAACTTTTTTTTTTCAGTAATGAATAAAAAAAGAGAGTGCATGTGATTTTGACTCCCCTCCCTTCCCTTTTTTGAGGCTTCTTTCTGAGCAAAAGCACACAAGGAAATTGTACTTGATTTGGGTCCATATCACCAGTGTCCCACATCTTCCTGATGATGAGGCCTCCACCATTATTGTCTAGTGGGAGACTCAGGACTGCCCTGCAGCCCTCATGGGAGCCCGCTTCCTTACCAGTCTTTGTAAGATTCTCAGCAGGCTCAGCAGCTACAGCCTAATTGGAGCACTTATGCTGCCATTCCACATGTGCTCTCTATACTGTCAACATGCCTGTGACCACACCCTTGATGACTGGGAAATTTTTTCTATAAAGGACTGGGTAGTAAATCTTTTATGCTTTGTAGGGCATTAAACCCAATTCTGCTGCTGTATTAAGAAAACAGCCATTGACATGGAATATTATTCAACCATTAAAAAAAGAAGAAAATCCTGTCATTTGCAGCAAGTTGGGTGGAACTGGAGGTCATTACGTTAGATGAAATAAACCAGGCACAGAAAGACAATTATCACATGTTCTTTCTCACATGTGGGAGATAAAAAAGTTGATCCCTTGGAGGTAGAGAGTAGAATGATGGTTATCAAAGGCTGGGAAGGTGGGAAGGGTAAAGGGGGAGAGAAGAGAGGCTGGTTAAAGGATACAAAAATACAGTCAAATAGAAAGAATAAGTTCTAGTGTCTGATAGCACAGTAGGTTGTCTGTAGTTAACAATAGGTTATTGTATATTTCAAAATAGAAAATATTTGGAATTTTCCCAATACAAAGAAATGATAACTGTTTGATGTGATAGATAGCCTAATTACCCTAATTAGATCATTACACTTTGTATACTTTATCAAAATATCACATGTATTCTATAAATAGATATAATTATTATGTATCAATTAAAAATTGAGAAAACAAAGTAGCCATTGACAATATGAAAATGATTGAAATCACCTTTGCAAAAATTATAACATGAGAAAAGTAGGACAGTGAAAGAGATCTGACCTAACCAACTTCATCTTACCTTTAACCTTTAAACTGCCCTTGATCATTTCTGGCCATGAGTTGAGCTAATTTGGGGATAAATTTAGTTTATAGTTGAAATGATAATAGCCTTTCCCAAAAATAAACTGCCTTTGTAAAATTAATGAAAAGCCACCAAGTTAGGAGGATGAGAGGGGCCTGAATTCTGCTAAAATGTAGGCATAGTTAAGTGATTACCAACCATTATTCTGAAGGTCACAAGATTTACAACTTCCCCAATTACTCCTGTAATTAACATTGTAGAACCTAAGATGTCTTTTCAGGCTTTTGCATTTCTGATGACTGAATAGCCCCACCTGGACCCACAACTCTCAGCTCAACTAGTCTTGTGGCCCCCACCTAGAAGAGGGCTAGGCACATGACAACCATTTTCTACACCCCTATGATTGCATTACCAACCAATCAGTAGTACCCCTGCCCACCAAACTATCTTTGAAAAACTCTAGCCTCCAATTTTTCAGGGAGGCTGACTTGAGTAATAATAAAACTCTGATCTTCTGTTTAGCTGGCTCTACATGTTAAAATATTTCACTATTACAATTCCCCTGTCTTTATAAATTGGCAGTTTCTGGGCAGTGGACAATATGAATCTATAGGTCAAGAGAACCCTGACTAATACAGTCAGTTACATGAATTGGCATGGCTGTGTGCTGATAAAACTTAATACATACTGAAATCTGAATTTCATATAACTTTCATGTTCCTGAAAAATTTTTTTTACTATTTTTCAACCATTTAAAAATGCAGTGACTATTTTTAGCTCTAGAATCTGTACAATTGTTAGAATATGTAGTTAGGCAGACATGAGCAGGGCAGGAATGGGCCCCCTCTCCACCAAGAATGTCAGGGGACCATTAGGTGATTGTCAGGCAGTTGTTAAACTGTCTCTCTAAAATAATAATTGGTCACAGCTGGTGCCAGGGATAGGCAATCTCCCAACTTGTAGAAAACACCTGAAACTGATGATCAGCAGCTTCCCATTAAGATCTCAGGAGCTGGGCAAGTGGGCCCAAACATGCACACTTAGAGACGAAATGGCAGAGTTTAACTGGTATATGACTTTCTTCTAGGAATGCTCAATTGGTAAGGGAAAAATGTCTCAAATGAGCATGAGCACAACATCAGTAAACCCACTGTGCATGCAGCCTCTCCCAGGTGCTGGCAGGCCACTGTGCATGCAGGCAACCAACCCCAAGGGAAGAATCAAGGGAGAAAAGATGCAAGACCCTGGAAGCATGCTAACATATAAAACCCCAAGTCAAAGGTCAAACAAGGCACTTGGATCTCTCAAGTTGCACTCTTGGCCCTCTTTATGTTACTTCTTTTCATTCCTGCTCTAAAGCTTTTTAACAAACTTTCACTCCTGCTCTAAAACTTACCTTGGTCTCTCCCTCTGCATTTCACTCCTCTATTAAATTCTTTCTTCTGAGGAGGCAAAGATCAAGTTGCTGCAGACCCATATACATTCACTGCTGCTAACACAATCACAGGCAACTAACTGATTTGGCCTTTGGGGCACAGCTTGTTAGTTCCTATTCTAGAGAGTGAGGGTGTCCGCCTCCTATTCAAGGCCAATCCTTTCACTCTATCCCATGATCCTACTTCCTGCTCCTTTGAGGCCTCACTCATTCTATGTATATCTTTTCTTCCCTTTCCTTTTTCTTCCTGTCTTCCTTACTACAGGCTTCTCAGAGTATAAACATGTTCAAACCTATCTCATTATAAATTAAAGCTTTCTTGGCCCTTGTGATATATAATTTTATGTACAAACTTGGCTGGGCTACAATGCCCAGTTGTTTGGTAAAAACACTAGCCTAAATGTTGCTGTGAAGGTATTTTTCAGATGGCATTAACATTTAAATCAGTAGACTTTAAGTAAAAGGTACTACCCTCCATAAGATAAGTGGACATCATTCAATTAGTTGAAGGTCTTAAAAGCAAAGACACACTTTGTGAAAAACAATGAATTCTCCTCAAGTGTGCAACATAGAAACCTTGCCTGTGTTTCCATTTTGCTGCTCTGTGGGATTCTGACTTAAGACAAACATCAACTCTTGCCTGAATTTTCAGCCTCCTGGCCTCCTCTATACATTTTTTACTTGTCAGCCCTCACAATCACATGAGACAACGAAATCAGTATTTCTCCCCAGTACCCCATGTAGATAGATAGACAGAGATAGAGATACATAGATATATGTAAATTCTGTTATTCTGTTTCTGTGTAGAACCCTGACTAAAACAGCAGCATATTATTCTTTTAGCTACTTCTTACCCTCTGTCTCCCTTTTTCATCTAAATTTGGAAGAACAATGTTGAGAACCAGGACTTACATTTGGAAACCTGCTGGCTAAGTCTAGCCTCAGATTTACTGTTTGATCAGCACAGTGTTTTGGATCAGATTATTTAAAAAACAAGATTGGAATTGAATGACATCACTTAGAAATTGGAAGATTTTATTTAAGAATCCAGATTTCTACTTTTCTTAGAATTGTGATATTGGGACTGGGTCCATATTCTTAAGTAGAGCTGACTAGCTGTTGTTGATCAGCAACTGTCCTCTTTAAGTTAGATAAATGCTCTCCACTCTGCCACAGTCCCCACCACTTCCTATTATCACCATCATGATTCATTCTTATGCTTGACCTTTGGCTTTCTCAACAGTTGTCTTCCAAGATGCACTTTATCATGGTCTTTACTACGGCCAACTAGCTTGAGTTAAGCTGGCTTCTGTCTAGCTCTCCTACCCTATCTCCTGACACCCTTCTCTTTGTTAACAGTTTCCAGCCATACTGACTTCTTTATTAGGAATATATAGATGCTCATTCCTGCTTCAGAGTCTTCACATTTACTATTTTCTCTTGGCCTATAATATGCTTTCCCAAAATATTCACATGGCTGACTTCTTATTAAGGAATTCATTGAAATGTCATCTCCTCAGAGAAATCTTTCCTTACTCCCCCTCATTCACTTGGAATTTGCTCTTTGCTTCATTTCTCTCTTATTTTCTTCATTTTTAAAGAATTCTGAAACTACAGTTTTTCTTACTTTTTCTGTCTCCTCTCACATCACTACTGAAAACTCAAGTGCCTATTATAGTACCTGGCCCATGTAGGCCTGGACACATGTTATTTATTGAAGTTAACTTATCCATTTACCCCACCTATCTGGCCTCTGTGAATATTTGAATATCTGACCCCTAGTCTTTACTCACTGCCACTACCTCCTCACCTCCCATTCGTTCCTTAACTCACCTCACTTTTGTTTCTAGCCCCACAATTTGACTGCACAGCTCTTGCTAAGGTCATCCATAACCTCCAACTTGACGCATCTCTCAGTCCTTTTTTTAAACTTGGACTTTTTGGTGCAACTTGACCCTCTCTTGGTTTGTTTTACTTCCTTTTCCTCCTTTTTGTGGTTTTCCTCATATTCTATTCTCAGCGTCCCACTCTTGCTACTCTGCACATTCTCACTGAGTAATCTTGTCTAATTCTTGTAGTTTCAATATGCAAAAATGCAGTATCTCTGCTTGAGTGTCCTGCAATCATCTCAACCCAGACTGAATTCATTATCTGTCTTAAATTGGTTTTCCTGGATAACAGACTCTTAAAAGAAGATATGCATGCTGGAAGTTTTTTGGGAAGTGCTGTTAGCAGCAGAACTCATGAGAGGGAGTGAAGAAGCAGGATAGGGCAGGAGAATTTGATGTCATGAAGATCTCACATTGGAGATCAAATACTCTTTATGCTTCTTGATAGTAGTGCTGGCTAAGGCTCTGTGGGCAGGAAAGGTAAACCCATCACTGGAATATGTGTCCATTCTAGTGAAAATGAATTGTTTTCCTAATTAGGATGAAAAGAGTTCAATTCAGTTGACTTGCCACCAAGTGACTGGTTATGGTCCTCATGGGATTGTTTCATATTGGGTTTTCAGTGTTGTGTCTCTGTTGTTGGAAGAGTGGACATTTGGCAATGATGGTAGCTAGGTTAGCCAAAATAATGAGGACCCATCCTGTTAGCCCATGCATAGCTTCTATACTCACCTCCATGGCTACTCTATTCAAATGCCTATTGTGCCATCACCCAATTGACAAATCACTGATGTCGACTGGCTGAATTATTCTGTGTACTTGATTATTTATGATTCTTCCATTTTAGACACTCATTTGTGGGCCTTAATATATCATTATTCACACTTTGTGCTCACTCTCATAGACCAATCCATATGCCTCTTCTCCAGATCCTCTTGCTTATGATATTCCAGATTTTCTTCTTCCAGGCCTTGAGCCAATCAACTCAGCCATTCACCACTGCCTGTGAATCCATAAATAATCTTTTCTCAAGCCACCTCTCTTTCCACATCAAGTGGATAATCTTAAGCTTAAGCTCTACTCATTGGGGGGATTTTTTTTTTCTCACCACCATCTTTTAGAGATACCTCTGACTAGAGCTACACTGAAGCAGCAATCATTTTTGGCTTGCACCTGTAGACTGAGTTAACCCATCTATGCTCCTGGTTTGGCATTTTTCTTCCTCCATTACTTGGTCAAAAGGAACTCTCATGAAGGCATAGGTGTGAGTTGAAGGAAAGACACCAGGGCAGTTGCTGATGGCCATTCCTAGAGAAAGTCTTTGTTGTTAGCCAGCAACTGGGGAAATAAGAGTCTAAATCTTGGGCAGTGAGTCATAGCATGCATTATACCATCATCCCACCGAATCTGCTTCTCCTGCATTGCGTTTCTTTTTTATAGCACCACCACCCATTATTCAATGAGGTTGTAAGTGTGTAAATTATTCCTGACTCCTCCTTCTTCATAACCTTTACTTCCTCACCCTAGATGACTAGTTATTGATTGCTACATGTCTAAATATTTCTAGACTCTGTCCCCCCCTTCCTCATCTCTGGTTTAAGTAGTGGAAATAGGAATGACCAAATCTAAATTTCAGAAAAATCACTTCAGTCTCAGCATGGAGAATGGATTGATGGAGGCAGGACTGGCAATAGGAAAAATTTAGGAGGTTAATGCAAAGAGATTCATAGTAGAAACTTGAAGGTTGTTTTAGATTGGAATGTAGAGAAGTGGTTAAATTCTAGAAACATTAATAAGGCAGACCTGACAACTTGGGAATGAATGGCAGAGAAATGCAGAATGACTTCTAGGTATGAACCTAAACAAGATGGAGAAGAAAAATAACATTTATTGAATCCTATGCTCTGTGCTAATTATTTATTTCTGTGATCATGTGGAGCCCAGAAGGCCTCTATTTTCTCTTTTACTTATATTAGGACTTAACTGATTTGCCCTTTTCTATAATAATGTATCTCCCAAAAAGCGTGTGTTGGAAACTTAATTCCCAATGCAAGAGAATTGGGAGGTAGAGCCCAGTGAGGATGATTAGGCCATGAAGGTGGAATTAATGGATTAATGTCATGATTGCAGAAGTGAGTTTGTTATAAAAGGGGAAATTCGGCCCCTTTTTACTTTCTTTCTTTCTCCCTGCATTTCTCCCTCCCTCCCTCTCCCCTTACGTTTTGAGACCTTTTGCCATGGGATGACTTGGAAAGAAGGCCCTCACCAGATGCTGACCTCTCGATCTTGGACTTCCCATTCTCCAGAACTGAACAATAAATTTCTTTTCAGTATTAGTTACCCAGTCTTACATATTCTGTTATAGCCACACAAAATAAAGACAGTCTCGTATCTCTACATCTAGTTGTCTTTATCTGGAAAAAAAAATAAGTCCAACATAGCTGTGAAGAAGTTATCGATCTGCTGGGTGCGGTGGCTCATGCCTGTAACCCCAGCACTTTGGGAGGCTGAGGTGGGTGAGTCACCTGAGGTCAGGAGTTCAAGACCAGCCTGACCAACAGAGTAAAACCCTATCTCTACTAAAAATACAAAAATTAGCTGGGCGTGGCGGTACGCACCTGTAATCCCAGCTACTCGGAAGACTGAGGCAGGAGCATCGCTTGAACCCAGGAGGTGGAGGTTGTAGTGAGCCGAGATCGTGGCCACTGCACTCCAGCCTGGGCATCAGAGCGAGACTCCATCTAAATAAATAAATAAATACATAAGATGTTATTAATCTTATAGATAGCATTTTGTAGTCATAACAGATTTTGACTTTTATCATTTATCTCTGTATCTGTAGAGTCTAATGGCACACAGTAGGCATGCAACAATTATTTGCTGAATTGAATTAAACCTTTTTGAATTAAATAAGTTTTAAATTAAACTATCAAATAACTATTTGCTAACTGAAACCGTGGGCCTCCATAACCCACACATAGGCTCTTAGGAAGTAGAGTGGGGCAAAGTGGCCAAGGTAGCATTTGGTTCATAGCCATCTCCACCTCCCACCATGTTTTCTGGGTTGGAATAAACTATTAAAGTCTAAGATGAAATCTTAATAATGGCAAGACCATCACTCGGATTGCTTGGAAATCAGCCTGGATAATTCATCTATGTGGAGGACATGGTCAGGACAGGCAAAAAGAAATAGGATTCGGTTCCAACATTTCCTAATAATCTTCCTTAACAGCAGTGCTTTATAGAGCCATGAAATGTTAGAACTGGAAAAGGCCTCAGAGACCATAAAATCCAACCTCTTCCTTTTACAAATGAGGACAGTGAGGCCTGGTAGAGCTAAGAAAAGTTACCCAATGTTTCACAGTTAATCAGTGAAAGAGTGGGACCCAGAAGCCAGTGCTCTGTGTTCTGAACCAGGTCAAGTCAGGAAGCATAATTTGGATGATTAATATATTTCAGGCAATTTGCTAATTTCTGGTGCTGCAGAAATCAGTCCCCTGGACATTAGTTCCCTACCTGATGGAAGACAGACACAAAATCATATTTTATCACCATGAATTAAATGGCATGATATAAATATAATACAATCATAGCTAATTGCCACCATTTGTTGAGAACTCACAGAACATTTTACTGATCACTTTCTGTGACTTAGTTCATTCAATCTTTTCATGAACTGCTTTATCTATTCCTTTTCAACTCCAAGCAGTGAATAAAATTGGAAGTACACACTGAGAAAATTTCTTCAAACCAAAATCTATGTTTAGGTTGTTCCCCTTCATCCAAAGTCTGAAGATATTCACCACCCAGATTGTGGGTGAGCACCAGACCCTACTCAACTGTGATTGGGGGCATAAAGGATTAATAAACAGCTCTGGGAACCTTATAGGAACCAGTGTTAGTGGAAAGCTCTGTGATCATCTTAGTAGATGGAAATAAAGCTTGCCATGTTTATGATTTATTTGGGGATTGTATAGAAGCGTTATAAGACCCATAAGGTTGTATTTAAAGCTGGTGAAAGGACTTTTAAGGTTTACAAGGCACACACCAGAATATTGGTTGGAGTTTCTGACAGTTAAGTTTCTGAACACTGCTTTTACTGCTTCATAGGGACTGACTGCTGAAAACCTATTACAACATCAATTTACATTTTGACAGTTCCCTAAATACATCATACCCATGTCCTAAAATGTTTTACAGAAACACTGGGCAATTGGCTGTTAAAATCAAAGAACTTCAATGAAAACAGAATTAAAAAGCCAAGATTTACTTTGAGATTTTTACTGATCCAGATGGGAAAAATGTAGTCCCTGTATCCTCAATCATTCCAGTGAGCTGATGTCATCTGAACCAAGAAAAGCTCAAGAGGTTGCTACATAACAGTTTGCATATTTTTAGTGCTTCTCTCCCTAAAATTTTTGATACCAACAAAACTAGTTTATTGTGTAATTAGAGAATAAAAGCAGAGTATTTAAGAACTCTTACGGTAACCTCCCCACATTGTCTTCACTTGCTCATTTGTTATTGAGCATTTATTATCTGCTAAACACTGTTCTAGGCCTTGGAAAATTAGTGAAAAAAAATAGAGTCCCTGACTTCAGAGAGTTTATGTTCTAATTATGAAGATGAACGAATGTAGAAAATAAATAAATAAATAAAATGATTTTGTTACTGATTAAAGTAATGAATAAGGTAAAACAGTCATGAAGGAGAGAGTAAGTTAGTGTGTATGGGTATGGGGCAGATGGGAGGGATGTGGTATTTTAGCTAAGATAATTAGGGCAGACCTCTCAGTAATTGACATCCTAATGAAGAGAAGCCCTCAACTCTCCGGAGATCTGGGACAGAGCAGCCTTAGCAGAAGGAACAAGTGCAAAGTGCAAAGACAAGAAGGAGGACAGCATTCTTTGACATTTAATTTCATGGTGTTGGATTCTTTTTCCACAATAAATATTTTGAAGGCCTAAAAATTTACTTTGGCATAAGTGTGATATTCAGAAAGAACTCACACGTAAACATAAAGAAGACCAGAGTAGCTGGGGTATAGAGATAGAGGTTGGTGGAGGTGAAACTGGAGTACAATGAGGAGAGAGGCCGTCAAGACCTAGATCATATAAGGTCTTGAAGACTATCTAAAAGTTTTGGATTTCATTTTTATTTCACTGGGAAGCCATTGGAGGGCTTGATGAAAGAAGGTGCAGTCTGAATTGTTGTGCAAAGCTCACATTGTTGCTATGTGGGTGGGTGGGCAGGAAGCATGAATAGGTCAGTGAGGCCAGGGAGAAGGTGGGTGATGGTCTCCAGGTAAGAGATAATGGGTGAAATTGTTCTTCCTTTTTGAGGACCAATTTAAAAGTTCCTTCCTCTGTGAACATTTCCTGACACAGTCTCCCCTTCTCTACAAGAAGATACAACTGGTCCCTTCTCAGTTTTCCTATAGCATTTTGCATATACCTCTCTTGAGAACTTATTAGTTGGGGCCTGATAAGTCCAATGTTTGCTTGCAAGTCTCCATGTAAATGCATGAGTTGTTACAAAATTTCTGTGGTTACAAAGATTATGCCTTATCCATCTGAATCTCTCAGCACTTAGTAGTGGGCTTGATTCATAATAAGTGCTCAGTGAAGTACTTAGTAATAAATGTGTGAATGAATGAATGAAGTGGCCCTGGGCTTGGTATTCTACATTTGTGACCCTATACCTATTTTTAATTTCCATGCTTTGTGGATTATCCCAGATCACTTAGGGAAGTCTTTTATTAATTAATTAATTTAATTCAAGCAGAATGAGAAAGTGGCTTATGTAGGTAAATGGGTATGCAAGTTTCCCAAAGATATTTTGACTGAGGGATCATTTGGCAAGCTGAATTTTGAATCTATTTCATGGGGTAACTATCAAGTTGTAAATAATCAAGGCAGAACACACTAATTTAACTAGGTGCTCTCCTGTTGCCATCAGTCAGTTTGGAGATGTTGCAGTGATGCTGCTGGGGACTCTCAGGTAAAGAGAGAGCCCAGTAATCAAGGTAGGTGGGACTCAAAACTCAAGCCTAGAATTTTAAAAAACTCTTTAATGTCTCTAACTGAATTATTTTTTTAAATAACGATGCTGGTCAATTTCATGGTTTAGTGGAAAGGCATTGTGCTAGAAATTGAGGCACCTGGCTTGGTTCAGAGCTGCTAACCAGCTCTGAAACTGAGTAAATCACTACCAATGTGGGTTTATTTCCTCATTTGTAAAAAGAAGTGTATTGGAATGGCTGATCTCTTAGGCCTCTTTGATTTCAACAACTGTCTGCTTTTATGATCAGTATCTCCACAGGGTCTAATAGAGCCAGCCAACTAATTGAAATTTCATCAGTAGTTATCACGATTTACTTGATGATGTTCGCTACTAAAGAATTTCCTTAAGAATAAAAAAAAACAGAAACAACGGCAAAAACATGTCCCTTCTTTGTTTTACTGATCATTAAGGTTGTAATTACGCAAAGCGATGTTTTCTTTGGAAATTAGACATATCTGTAGACACAAACATAGTTATACATGATTTGAGGTCACACTAAGATTGGGTTAGAGCTGTTTTATGATTGTACTATGTGTCCCAATTGCTGACACTACATGAATGACATTGAGAACATCTAAGGCCTAGGTGAATCTTTGAAATCCAGCTATGGTTCATGCAGATGCCAAGCCATTGAGCTGTTGGTGGCTTTAAAAATTACTAAGGTTAGAATTAGTAAGTGAATTCAGCAAGGCTACTAGGTACAAGATCAAGATGTAGAATTAATTGTTATTCTATATTCCAGAAACAAACTGGAGAATAAAACAAATTAAAATGATATTATTTACAATAGCATCAAATAGCATCACATATCTAGAAATAAAATCTTACAAAAGAAATGTGAAACTTCAGTAGAGAAAATTATAAAATATTTTTAAGGGAAATTAAAGAAGATCTAATTAGAGGGATCAGGTACTATGTTTATGAACAGATAACTAGAAAAGTGAAATAAATAGAGGCTCCAAAAAATGACCTGCATGTATATGGCCACAATATTAGACAAATGTAATGCTGCAAGCAGAGGAAAAGATAGTCTTTTCAATAAATGTTGCTGGGTCAATTGGGTCTCTATGTGGGAAAAATAAATCTTGACTCTTCCACCTCACACTCTATATAAAAACCAACTCCAGGTGCAATGTATATATAATTGTGAAGGATAAAATAATAAAACTTATAGAAGGCAACATAAGAGTATATTTTCATGACACTGGAGTAGATGAACATTTCAGTTTTTTTCTTTCAACTTTTATTTTAGATTTGGGGAGTACATGTTTGCTACATGGATAAATTTCATGTTGCTGAGGTTTGGTATATGAATGATCCCATCATCCGGGTACTGAGTATAGTACCCAATAGGTAGTTTTCAACCCTTGCCTCCTTCCTTCCTCCCTACCTATAGTAGTCTCCAGTGTTTATTGTTCCCATCTTTATGTCCATGTATACTAAATATTAGCTCCCACTTATAAGTGAGACCATGCAGTATTTGGTTCCTGCAATAGTTTATTAGGAAAATGGCCTCCAGCTACATGCATGTTGCTGCAAAGAACATGATTTTGTTCCTTTTTATGGCTGTGTAGTATATCATGGTATGTATATATCACGTTTTCTTTTTTCTTTTTTTTTGAGACAGAGTCATAATCATGGCTAAACTTAAAAGCTGCTTATTTCTATGTTTTAAAGTATACTTTTCTCTTACTTCTTTTTTTTTTTTGAGACGGAGTCTCACTCTGTCACCCAGGCTGGAGTGCAGTGGCACGATCTCAGCTCACTGCAAGCTCCGCCTCCTGGGTTCATGCCATTCTCCTGCCTCAGCCTCCTGAGTAGCTGGGACTACAGGCGCCCACCACCACGCCCGGCTAATTTGTTTTTGTATTTTTGGTAGAGACGGAGTTTCATCGTGTTAGCCAGGATGGTCTCTATCTCCTGACCTCATGATCCACCCGCCTCGGCCTCCCAAAGTGCTGGGATTACAGGCTATACCGCATTTTCTTTATCTAGTTCATCGTTGATGGGGATCTAGGTTGATTCCCTGTCTTTGCTATTGTGAATAGTGCTACAATGAACATATGAGTACATATGTCTTTTCTGTAGAATGACTTATTTTCCGTTGGGTATATGCCCAGTAGTTGAATTTCTGGGTTGAATGGGAATTTTGTTTGAAGTTATTTGAGAAATCTTCAAAATGACTTTCTGCAGTGGCTGAACTAATTTACATTCCCACCAACAAGGTATACATGAATGAACATTTCTTAAACAGGACACAAAAAAGCTAACCATAAAGGAAAAGATGATAAATTGGACTATGTTTAAGTTAGAAATTTCTATCATAAAAAGATAACCTTAAGAGAATAAAGAGTCAAACCAAAGAGTGGGAAAAGATACATGTAATATACATGTATTAGATAAAGTGCTCATATCCAGAATATATGAAGAACCTCTATAGCAGGCACCCAATAGAAAAATGAGCAAGCAGGAATCTAAATGGCAAATAAATAAATATATAAAAGATATTGAACCTCATTTGTCACTAGGGAAATTTGAACAAATCTACACAGATATACCCTATACTAGAATTGCTAAAATTAAAAAGGCTGACATTACCAAGTGTTGTGACAAAATAGATCTTTCATATATTGCTTGAAGTAGTATAAAGAACAACTATATCTTTTACAAATTGCTTGAGGCAGTATAGATTACTATAACATCTTTGTAACCCTGTTTGGCAGTATCTAAAAAGCTAAAAATATGCATACTACTATAACTCAGCAATTCTATTTCCATATCTATGGTAACATATCAAAGCACTGATGTAAGGATCTTCATAGAAGAACTATCCATAGTGATTGAAAACAGGAAACAATCAAAATACATGTCAATAATAGAATGGATAAATTAATTGTCATATTAATATAACAAAGTATAGAACAAAAATGAAAATAAGCAAACTACTCTTATGTGCAACATGAATGAATCTCGTAAACATATTGTTGAGGTAAATTCCAATACTAAACAGTATATAAAGTCCTAGCCAGAGCAGTTAGGCAAGAGAAAGAAATAATAGGCACCCAAATAGGAAAGACAGGAGATCAAACTATCTCTCTTCACAGACTATATGATTCTGTACCTAGAAAACCCCATAGTCTCTGCCCAAAGGCAGAACTGATCAACAACTTAAGTAAAGTTTCAGGATACAGAGTCACTGTACAAAAATTAGTAGCGTGTCTATAGAACAATAATGGCTAAGCTGAGAACCAAATCAAGAATGTAATCACATTAACAATCGCCACAAACAGAATAAAATACCTAGGAATATAGCCAATAAGGGAAGTGAAAGATCTCTAATGTGAGAATTACAAAACACTGCTGAAAGAAATCAGAGATGACACAAATAAATGGAAAAATATTCAATGTTCATGGATAGGAAGAATCGATATTGTTAAAATGCCCATACTGCCCAAAGAAATTTATAGATTCAATGCTATTTCTATCAAACTACCAGTTACATTCTTCACAGAATTATAAAAAATTATTTTAAAATTCATATGGAACCAAAAAATAGCCCAAATAACTGAAGCCATCCTAAGCAAAAAGATCAAAACTGGAGGCATCACACTACCCAATTTCAAACTACATTACAAGGCTACAGTAACTAAAACAGCATGGTACTGGTACAGAAACAGACACATAGACCAATGGAACAGGTTGGTGAACCCAGAAACAAAGTGCCACACCTACATAGCCATCTGATCTTTGACAAATTTTACAGTAACAAGCAACAGGGGAAGAATTCTCTATTCAATAAATCATGCTAGGATAACTGGCTAGCCATATGCAGAAGATTGAAACTGGATCCCTTCCTTTTACCACATACCAAACTCAACTCAAGATAAAGACTTAAACATGAAACCTAAAACTATAAAAACTCTATATGAAAACCTAGGAGATACAACTCCAGACATAGACCTTGTCAAAGATTTCATGTCAAAGACTCCAAAAGCAATTGCAACAAAAAGAAAAAGTAACAAGTGGAACCTAATTAAACAAAAGAGCTTCTGCGTAGCAAAAGGAACTATCAGCAGATTAAATAGCCTACAGAATGGGAGAAAATAATTGCAAACTATGCATCCAACAAAGGTCTAATATCCAGATTCTATACGAAACTTAAAAAAATCAACAATTGGCCAGGTGCAGTGGCTCACACCTGTAATCCCAGCATTTTCAGAGGCTGAGGTGGCTGGATCACCTGAGGTCTGGAGTTTGAGGCCAGCCTGACCAACATGGAGAAACCCCGTCTTTACTAAAAATACAAAAATTAGCTGGGCTTGTTGGCACACACCTGTAGTCCCAGCTACCAGGGAAGCTGAGCCAGGAGAACTACTTGAATACTGGAGGCAGAGGTTGCAGTGAGCCAAGATCATGCCACTGCACCCCAGCCTGGATGACAGAGCAAGACTCTATCTCAAGAAAAAAAAGAAAAAAAAAAAAGAAAAAAAAATCAACAAGCAAAAAACGACAACCCTGTTAAAAAGTGGGCAAAGGATATGAACAGACATTTCTCCAAAGAAGACATATATGTGGCCCATAACATATGAGAAAATGCTCAACATCACTAATCATTAGAGAAATGCAAATCAAAACCACAATGAAATACCATCTCACACCAGTCAGAATGGCTATTATTAATAAGTCAAAAAATGACAGATGTTGGTGAAATTACAGAGAAAAGGGAACATTTATACACTGCTGATGGGAATGCAAATTAGTTCAGCCACTGCAGAGAGCAGTTTGATGAGTTCTCAAAGAACTGAGGACTACCATTTAACCCAGCAATCCCATTACTGGGTATATACCCAAAGGAATATAAAGTGTTCTATCCTAAAGATACATGCATGTGTATGTTCATTGTAGCACTTTTCACAATAGTAAAGACGTGGAATCAAGCTAGATGTTTATAAATGGTGGACTAGATAAAGAAAATGTGGTACATATATTCCATGGAATACTACGTAGCCATGAAAAAAAATCACATCCTTTGTAGCAACATTTTTACAGCTGGAGGCCATTATCCTAAGTGAATTAACACAGGAGCAGAAAACTAAACACTGTACATTCTCACTTATAAGTGGGAGCTAAATGTTGAGTATACATGGACAAAAGAGGACACAAGAGGAGGTTCTGGGGTGCTGGTAATGTTCTGTTTCCTGATCTGGGCAGTGATATTTCCAGGAGTGCATTTACTTTATAACATGTCATCAAAATGAACTTGTATCATTTGTGTAGCTTTCTATATGTGTGTTATGTTTCAGTTAAAAATATTCTTAAACTACTGGGAAAAAAGCTACTTTTTTCAGGGAAGCTCACATATTATCAAAACAATTTATAGTTTAAATGAATCTTGGAGATTAGCTATTCCAGGGATCAGCAAACTACAGCTCTATTTTTGTACAGAATATGAGCTAAGAATGATTTTATATTTTAAAGGGCTGTAAAAAAAGAAAGAGGAGAAGGAGGAGGGGCATATACTGCAAAAACCATATATCATCTTCAAAACTTAAAATATTTGCTATCTTTCCCTTTAGAGAAAAAAAAAATT
This sequence comes from Hylobates moloch, assembly GCF_009828535.3. Classification (NCBI taxonomy): domain Eukaryota; kingdom Metazoa; phylum Chordata; class Mammalia; order Primates; family Hylobatidae; genus Hylobates; species Hylobates moloch. The sequence continues at coordinate 30,313,306 of NW_026652287.1, read as the reverse complement.
GCTTAACTCTATGGTCCATCACCCTCTCATTGTACAGATGATTAAACTGAGGCCAGAAAGACATGATATGTCCAAAATCATCCAGTTGGTTGGGAGTAGAACTAAGACAAGAAGTTAATTTTTTTTTTGGCTTACATGGTACTGCTTTTTCCACCAGTTAATATGCTTAATCTGTACCATCAACACAGAGCCCTCACTAGACCTGGGTACCCATCTTCATATTGCCCACAGGCAACTCCTCATTTTTCCATTTCTACTTGCCACACCAAGCCTCCTTTTTTTTTTTTTTGAGACGGAGTCTTGCTCTGTCACCCAGGCTGGAGTGCAGTGGCGCGATCTCGGCTCACTGCACGCTCCGCCTGCCGGGTTCACGCCATTCTCCTGCCTCAGCCTCCCCAGCAGCTGGGACTACAGGCGCACGCCGTGATGCCCAGCTAATTTTTTTGGTATTTTTAGTAGAGACGGGGTTTCACCATTAGCCAGTATGGTCTCTATCTCCTGACCTCGTGATCCGCCCGCCTCGGCCTCCCAAAGTGCTGGGATTACAGGCATGAGCCACCACGCCCGGCTACCAAGCCTACTCTTAATCCTTCATACCTATCTTAGCACCCACCCTTCTGTTCAGTCAGGATCCAATGAGACAGTTTTAGCTCCTCCTTTATTCTCCATAGCTCATGTTTAATGGATCACCAAGATCTGTCGCTATGGTTTGCTGTTTGTCCCCTCCAAACCTCATGTTGAAATCTGATCCCCAGTGTTGGAGATATTTGGGTCATAGGGCAGATCCCTTATGAATAGATTAATGTCCTCCCTTGGAGGTCAGTGAGTCCTCACTCTGTTAGTTCCCAGGAGAGGTGGTTGTTAAAAAGAACCTGGCATGCCCCAGCCCTTCTTGCTTCCTCTCTCACCATGTAATCTCTGCACATGCCAACTCACCTCAGAATTCCATCATGAGTGGAAGCAGCTGGAGGCCTTCACCAGATGCAGATACCCAAACTTGAACTTTCCAATCATCAGAGTCATCTGCCAAATAAACATCTTTTCTTAATAAATTATCCAGCCTCAGATATTCCTTTACAGCAACAGTAAGTGGACAAAGACACCTGTCAATTCTCTTTCCTAACATACCTCAAAACTGTCCTTCTATTTCAACCATTACTACCTTAGATCAGAACTTTGTCTTGTCTTTTCAGAACTATTGATTAGTCTCTAACTGGCTTTCCTGTCTTGCTTTCTTTCAGTTCATCCACAACCAGACTAATCTTGTTAAACAGAAGAGTTGATATTCCATTTGTCTATTTAAATACTTAATTCAATTTCTATCTCCTAGATGAAAGACACTAGCCAGATGTGGCTATATAAATTTAAAGTGATTAAAATTAAAGGAAATAAACAATTCAGTGCCTCAGTTAGAGTAGCCACACTTCAAGTACTCAGTAGCCACACATAGCAAGTGGATACCACATGGGCAGCATAGCTTTAGAACATGTCTATCAGTGCAGAATGTTCTCTTGAGCAGTGCTATCAACATCTATGGTAGAATATTTGAGCTCCTTAATATGGCACATAAAATGTGTTATTGTCTGATCCCTGCCTTGTTCTTTCATCATCTCTTGCCATTCCCTTCTAGAGCTCTATATGTCTGTGATAGTGAAATGCTTAAAATTCCCCAAAACACAATGCCATTCATGCTGTCAGACTGCAGAACATGCAATACCCTCCGCACAGAAAATCTGTTCCTATGGCCAACTTCTGTCTATTCAAAAATGACTAAAATGTTACCTCTTCTAGGAAACCTTCCATGATCCTTACCATTCATTCCTCTTGTAGTAATTTCTATACTGAAGACAGATTTTTGTTGGTAAATTTACATAACATTGCATTGAAATTTATTTTTATCTTTCTTTTCCTGTACACTGTGACTAGGGGTTGGCAAACTTTTTCTAAAAAGGGCTACGTAATAAATATCTTTTACTCTGATAGCCTGTAGTCTCAAATACAGCTATTCAACACTGTTGATGGAATGTGAAAGCAGTCACAGACCATATGTGGGTGAATGAGTGTGGACAGCATTAGCTACTTGGCATCATTTTTTGACCCCAGGTTAGAAAGGATCATGATGTCTTGCTCAGTATATACTTTTGAGTGGAATGAATGAATGAGTATGGAAGAACAAAACTGTATATCATTAGGAGAGTGAAATGATTAGAATTTCACCACAAAGAGAAAAAATGCTGGGTGTAATTATGCATACTGAGATTATTTTGTATAATCTTGAAAAACCTAGTTTAAATAAAAAAGGGGGAGGAAGATTTTGTTATTTAATTCAGTATTATATAAGCCCATGACAAATTTGATTTTTCAAAGACCTGATAATTACTTTAACATAATGGACTTTCTTTGCAATCTTCTGCACTTTATTTTAAGCATTTAAACACATTGTTCTCAGAAGGGGTTTAGGCTCCATCAGATGACCAAAGGATACAAACAGGACCTCTGCTTGTGCCTGGGCTCTGTCTGTGGGTCCTGGTGTTCCTGGAGCACACCCAGGGAGGCACCGCACTCAGTTTGTCTAGACTGGAGGAGATCATGGTACAGCTGTAGCTAAGGATCCCTGGCTCAGCCAGAGGAGCTCTGCATGGTACATGAGCAATTACCAAGCTAAGAAGCTGCCTGCTGGAACCCTCCCCACCAAAGAATGCTTGGCCGCTTTCTGAGTGTCTGTCTGGATTTGGATTCCCCAAGGTTTGGAAAACCTGCCATTCCAAACACTTTCTCCTGTTTTTGCCACAGAGTGAGATAACAGGACCAGGGCTCTACCTGAAAGCTCTTTTGAGCTCCATTGTGTGTCTGAGCCAGTGCGGAGTGGAGAAGAGGGAGAAGCTGTGAACCCTGGGTTTGTGTACATTGGCTAGGGCTAAATGTGCATTGATTAATACCAGGGTAAAAAACTGTGCCCTGAGTCTATGGCTGAGTGGATGATAATTATATTTTTTTCTCACATCTTGCCTCAGGGAAGGGCGGAGGTGCCAAGTCTAAGTGTGTGAGTTGGAGGAGTTTTTCTTGTTGTTATTGTTTTCAAAAATATTTGCATGTTCAAATTATTTTTAACACAATTGAATTCACATTAGGTGAGTTATATAAACAAGGGTCCCTGTTTACAGATTAATCTCCAGAAATTCACAGTTGCCTAATCAGTCCCCTTTTGAAAACAAAGGTTTGAATGCCTGATCAGAGAAGACAGACCACCATGCACTCAAGTCTAGAAATGCCAACCCTTCAAGTTATCTAGACTGTGCCAATGACTCAGTAATCGGATTCTGTTAGGAGTCAGGCCAACTTGGATTTAAATCCAAGCTCTGCTAGACGTGTGACTCTGAAATAGGCATTTGATCTCTGTAAGCTTCTGTTCCTTGTGTATAAAGTAAATGCAATAATACCTACCTCATATTCCAAATGACAAGGGATAGTGTAGACTCGCAATTTCTTTGTGTTGGGATGTCTTCATTTTGCTAGTTGAGGCCCATATGCTCCTGTTGGGCAGGCACAATGCAGGACTGTGCCTTCCTTCTCCTCAGAGCATCCGACCTACAGTGGGGCCACCTCACGGTAGACACACAATGTCTCCTTGATCAAGATTATTTTTCAGTCTTCCTTTGGCTATTGGATTTATCATGTTGATTTGGGCCAGGATATGAATCTTGTAGCAAAAAGTTCCTCCTTGTGTCTCTTATACTTGTATACCACACTAATTATCTACTAATTTTTTTTGCTCTGATTAATTTTATCATCTAGGTCATCCTTCCTGTCTCCTGCCCTCACCTCACCTTTTCTGGAGAAATTCTGAAGATGCAGGTCTCCTTTGGGCAGAGTAGCTTTGAGTGCCTATTACTATCTTCACAACTAGAGATGGTACCTGACTTATGATGGTTCAACTTAATGATTTTTCCACTTTATGGTGGTGCAAAAGTAATATGCAATTGGTAGAAGCTGTACTTTGAATTTTGAAGTTTGATCTTTTTTCCAGGATAACGTTATGTGGTGCAATATGCTGTCCTGATGCTGGGCAGTAGCGGCAAAGCACAGCCACAGTCAGCCATGCCATCATGAGGGTAAACAACCCATACTGTACTTACAGTGTACTGTATTCAATAAATTATATGAGATATTCAACACTTTTTATAAAACAGGCTTTGTGTTCGATGATTTTGCTCAGCTGTAGGCTAATGTAAGTGCTTAAGTAGACTAGGCTAAGCTATGATGTTTGGTAGGTTAGGTGTGTTAAATGCATTTTTGACTTAGGATATGTTTAATTTACAATGGGCTTACTGGGACATAACCCCACTGTAAGTCAAGAAACATCTCTATTTGGTGGTTCTCTGCACTAGGTTCATCATCCCCTATCACATACAATGACATAAATATCTCAGCTCTTGACTGATCTGGGAGACTTCCAAGTTGAAGATGTTCTTGAGGATTCTGTGGGGTTTTTTCTTATGACTGAGGGAGACTGAAGTACTTAGATAAATTGCTGGGATCCAACAGCCTCTCCTGATAGAAAGCTCCAAAAGTGAAATCATGGACATGTTTGAGAATGGGTCTATAAGTTCACTCATTTAACAAATGGTTATTACAATATCAATCCACCTGGCCTGCTACAATGTAAGCATCCTGAGGACAGGGTTAATATGGTTGGTTTATTACTCTCTGGCTCAAGAAATTTTTGTTGAATCAATAAATGAGAGCCTTGTAAAGCCAGATCTAGATGTACAAATAACTATGAAAGAAATGAAAGCAAGGAAAGAAGAAGGCTTTATCTAGCATGGGGGAGTCATGAAGACTTCATTAAAGAGGTGTATTTGAGCTGAGACTTGAAGGATGCTCAAGAGTCTTCAAGTGGACAAATCATAAGATTCCACACAGAGAAACTAGTGTGTACAAGGGTGACAAAGAAATAAGGTAGCATGATATGTTATAGGATTTACAAAAAGTTTGGGATGGCTGTTGTGGGAGGAGAAGGATGGGTCAAAATGGCAGAAAAGAGATTGTGAATTACTTACTGTGATCTGATAAAGAGTATGGGCTTTATCCTACAGACAATAGGTGAGTCATCAAAGAGTTGTAACCAGAAAAGACAAAATGTATTTTAGAGAGACCACTCTGGAGGAGAGATTCAAGAGGGTAAGACAGGCAGAACCACTTGAAGCCAGGAGGCGGAGGTTGCAGTGAGCCGAGATCGCACCACTGCATTCCAGTCTGGACGACAGAGCAAGACTTTTGTCTTAAAGGAAAAAAAAAAAAAAAAAAGACTGAGGCAGGGAGACATAGGAGGACATTGTAGTGACTTAGTGAATGAGAGAGGAGGGGTGCCTAAGGCAGAGAAGTGCAGTGGAATAGTGAAAGGGTGGTCTTGATATAGTCTTAAGAGGTAAAATTTATATAACTTGGGTGCAATGGAGAAGGAAGTGTTGAGATTTGGGCACTGATTTTGGCACCTGGATCAATGGGAAGAAAGTGGTTTTCTGGTAAGAAAATGAAGAAGTTAATTTTAGGTGTCTGTGGAACATCTGAATGGAGATATTTGAGAAGCAGTTGGATACCCAAGTTGGAGTTGAGGAGTGAGCTTTGGAATGGAAGTGTTGACTGGGAAGTGATCAGCAGTTCTATAAACAGAACCCCGGAGGACACCAAGATTTAAGGGCCAACTAGAAAGAGAAAAAAAAACACACACACACAAGAAAGAAAAGGGCCTAGATCAAGAGAGAAGAGAGGTTCAAGAATGAGGAGGGCCTCAACAATGCCAAGTGAAGATAAAGACCACTGGATTAGGAACTAAGAAACTGTGGAGAACAGGAAAAGAACTATTTTCGTGGTAAAGTGGGGGCACAGAATAGGTTCCAGTGGGTTACAGAGGAAATGAGAGGTTAAAAAGTGAAGACAGCAAGTGTAGATACTTATTTCTAGATATTCAGTTGGCCAAGGGCAAAGCCAAAAGTAGAATGGAACTAAGAGCAATAGATAAGCTTTAAGAAGGTTTTTATTTGCTTTTTGTTGTTATGTTTTCTGTTTTGTTGTTAAAGATAGAACAGATCTAAGCATATTTATGTAGGATGGGAAAATAATTAGGAGAGACAGGGAAAGTGACCATACAGGCAAGAGGGGTTTCTTTTGATGGAATTAAGTAATGGATTTAAAGAGAAAGAGATTAGTTGTGGATAGAAGGAGAGATCTTTCTTCTTTGTACATGAGGTAATGATAGAACCTGACACAGATAAGCAACCTAACTAGAATTTAAAACAGCCAACTGGCTTTACAGTAGATGGTCTTTCAGACACTATCCAGAAAAAAAGAGAAAGGACCCTAGGAACTACAGACTCCTGGGTGTCTCACTGTCATCTTTCTTACGCAGCCTGGAAATGATGGGTGAAAGCAGAGCCTTTGGAACCAGACTCTTTGAATTTACATGACAGCTATTCTACTTATTACTGCCCATGCAAACTTGGGTAACTTCATTTACATCTAGGTGCAGATTGCTTCATCTGCAAAATGGTTGTATTAACACTACATCCTATATAGAATTGGGTGGAGATTACATAATATATAGGTAAAACATTCAGAACAGTACCTGGTACCTAATAGGCACAGAATAAATGCTAGCTCCTATGATACCAGGAAAGATAGTAGGATCACCAGACACTGAAAGCAAACACAACTCATAGGGAGAAAGATAGCAAGATTTATAATGTAGAAAGGAAACTTCTCAGTTTTACCAAGAATAAGGGAAGGGTATACAATATAACCTATTTAAGAAAAAATGTTTTATAGATTATAAACCAAAAGGTAAACTTTCAATCAATACTACAACTTGTATTTACGGAAAAAAAATCTAGAACACAAAAGTCACTCTGAATTGCTTGAAGATACTATCCTGTTGTGTTGCCATAACCCCCAACACTAAGAGAATTCTAGATGTTATCAGGAGTGAATATAGAAACTCCTGGGAAAACTTTGTGTTTCCCTTGTACAAAATGGGTGTGTTCACATCTGTAATATCATGTATAGTTTGGGATGTGTGTATTAGTCAGTTCTCACACTGCAAAAGACATGCGTGAGTCTGGGTAATTTATTAAAATCAAAGAGGCTTACAGTACTGTGTGCTATATGGGCTTCTGCTTCTAGGGATGCCTCAGGAAACTTACAATCATGGCAGAAGGTGAAGGGGAAGCAGGCACCTCTTCACATGGCCCATGAGAGAGAGAAAGAGAGAAAGAGAAGTGAGAGGTGCTACATACTTTCAAACAACCAGATCTTGTAAGAGCTCTATCATGAGACAGCACTAGGAGACGATGCTAAACCATTAGATACCACCCCCATGATGCAATCACCCCTCATCAGGCCCCACCTCCAACACTGGGATTCAACATGAGATTTAAGTAGGGACACAAATCCAAGACATATCAACGTGAGACCTCAAAAAATAAAAAGAGAGAAGGAAAGATACATTCAGGCATATCTGAGTAATGAATGTACAAACATTTAACTCATGTAAGGCTCACAAATGTGTGTAAACACTTCAAACAGAAATCAAATTTGTAAATTTATGAATATGGATATTTGTCAGTTTATGATTAAGAAAATTAAAGCTCTGAGAGTTTATATTATTTACTCAGAGTTTATGTATTCAGTGCTGCAAGTGGCGGAACTGAGGTTCCTAGGACTGGAAGCGGAAGAACTGGGATTCCTAGAATCTGTAGTTCTTTCCATACACTATGTGGCAAGCAAATGACAAAATCTTCCAGGAAATGGAGAAAAAAAGGTCAGGAAGCTTCTGTGTGACTAGACTTTGACCAAGTGGTTATATGATCAAAATTGAAGATGGTGATGGAAAAATATAGATTGGAAATTGAAACTGGTAGACATTATTTACTTGGAAAATATTTTCAACCCCTCACATAAGTCACATTCCTGTCAAGTATTTTCTTATTCCCCCTATGCTTTTCTGCCATAGCATTCATCACTGTTTTTGATTACATATTTACCTCTGTGATTATTTCATGAATGTTTGTTTCTTCCTCAGTTTCTTTAAGAAATATGAGAATGAGGATGGTATGTAATTTGTGTATGTAATTAGTGTATGCCCAAGACCTAATATAGTACATGACAAATAGTAGAAGCTCAACAAATAATTGACAAATAAATAAATGGAAACACCCACACCCATTAAGACTTGCAGACATAAACAGAAGACAAATAAAAATAAGAGCCATCAGTAAACATTCCTGTGAAGAAATAAAAAAACATAGTCTGGGTGCGGTGGCTCACGCTTATAATCCCAGCACTTGGGGAGGCGGAGGTGGATGGATCACCTAAGGTCAGGAGTTTGAGACCAGCCTGGCTAACATGGTGAAGCCCCGTTTCCACTAAAATTACAAAAAATTAGCCGGGCGTGGTGGTGCACACCTGTAATCCCAGCTACTCGGGAGGCTGAGGCAAGAGAATCCCTTGAACCCAGGAAATGGAGGTTGCAGTGAGCTGAGATCATGCCATTGCACTCCAGCTTGGGCAACAAGAGCAAAAACCCTGTCTCAAAACAAAAAACAAAAAACAAAAAAACAAAGAAATATAACTACTGAGAGTGCCAAATCAGGGTAAAGGAATAGAAAGTGTTGCAAGGGAGAAATTACTTTTACATAGCATTGTCACTGACTCTAAGGGACTCTATTTTAGATAAGGTGCCAAATGAAATTAACAAGTAAGGTGTGAAAGTGTCTGAGAGAAGGGTGATTCAGGTCTAGAAACAGAAAAGAGTGTGATACATTGGAGACACATCAAGCAGGCCAATGTGGGCATAGAGGAACATGGAGGAAGTGAGGTTACAGTGATGACCAGGCCTGATCACACAGAGCTCACAGGTGAGTGGAAGAACCATTATTTATGGCAGGAAGATGCTTAAGGCTTTTACGCAAAGTCTTGACATGCCTGCTTTATATTTACCAGGATCACTCTTGGTGCTGCAGAGAGAATAGAATTTAGAGGTTCAGGAGTGGAAGCCAGGAGACCACTGAGGAGATTTGACAGCAGTCCAGGAGAGAGAAGATAGTGGCTTGAACTATGTAAAGGGTAAAAGGAGTGAAAAGTGTGCAGGTAAATGTTGGATGCGGGACCAACATGATGGATTTAATGTGAGGTATGACACAAAGGGAGAAATCATAAATGATTTCCAGGTTTTTTGCTAGAGGGATGATGATATTTACTAAAATGAGGTGGAGAGGTAGGGATGAGAGGAATAACAGGAATCTGGACTGGAGTGGGAAGATGGTGTGGAAAGAACAAGATATGTTAAGTGTGAGATTCCTACTGGATATCCACATAGATGTCAGGTAGGCAGGTACACATGTCTAGAGTTCAAGAGAGAGGCCAGTGCTAAGGATTCAACCCAGCACCCTTCAGAGTATGGGTGATATTTAGAGCCCAGGGAAAAAAAAGCCTAAGGACCAAACCCAGAGATGCTCTTAGAAGAAAGAAAAAAGAAACCTGTAAGGGAGACTGAAGACAAGCAACCAGTGAGGCAGGAGACAAACCAGAAATGTGCGGCTGCCAGAAACCAAGTAAAGGAAATGAGCTTTCTAAAGGAAGATGAGATTACCTGCATGAAGTGCTGCTTCCAACGTCAGTCAGGATGAAGACAGAATTGTCTACAGAGCTGGCAAATGGAAAATACCAGTGACCTTGGCAATAAACTTTTTGGTCCAGTGGCGGAAATAAAAACCTGGTGAAAGATAAAGAGGTGGGAATGATAAATATGCATGTCTCTTTTACAGAGTTTAACTAGATAGGATGAAAGGGAGGGATTTTGTTTGTGTTTTTGCTGTATTTTTAAATGTCAGAAGATAATACAGCATGTTTTATGTTGGTTATGACTTAGTGACCAGGAGGATAAATGCTGATTCTGGGGGGAGAGTATGTAGAGCAGCACCCTGAGAGGTGAGAGGGGTACAGATCAAGAGATTGATATAAGAAGTTGCCTTGGGAGGCCGAGGCGGGTGGATCACGAGGTCAGGAGATCGAGACTACGGTGAAACCCCGTCTCTACTAAAAATACAAAAAAATTATCCGGGCGTGGTGGCAGGCGCCTGTAGTCCCAGCTACTCGGAGAGGCTGAGGCAGGAGAATGGCGTGAACCCGGGAGGCGGAGCTTGCAGTGAGCCGAGATTCCGCCACTGCACTCCAGCCTGGGCAACAGAGCAAGACTCCATCTCAAAAAAAAAAGAAGTTGCCTTGGAGAGGACAGTCCATTTACTGGAAGGAAGGAAGTGAAGATTATTGAACACCTGCTTTCTCTACATGAATCAACTCATATAATCTTCACCCCAAGCTGCTGAGGTAGATGTAAGTATTTTCTCCATTTTACAGCCGAGCATAGAGCTTTTCAGGCACTTCTCTAAGATCTGAGAAGGGGCAGAGGCAGCATCTGAGCCTAGGCAGTATGGCTCCAAAGCACTTGCTCTTACCCACCACACTTTGCAGAGAAAATAGTTACAGATATAGGGTGCATGTATATTTGACAATGGGAAAATCTGATATCCTCTTCTGATTGCATCAATTTTCTCCATGCAACAGGAACCAAGGCCATTAGCCAGGAGTAGGGAATAGGGAGAGTGCTGGAGATGAAGAAGGATGGAGAAGACATAGTGTGAAATAACTGTCTTGAGAAGGAGAGAATGAATTGACTAGGGAAATGCAGGAGTATTGCCAGGCAACCCTGAAGACCGATGTGAACTTGGTGGCCATGAGTTTGAAGGAAAACCAGTAAGCAGAGTTTTGTGTTTTTCTCCTTCTAGTTTTGGCTGCTCAGGTACAGGTCCAGGTTGGGGAGAGAATTGGTTTTAATTCAGTTTGAGCTTTTCCCAGGTAGGTAAAATGGCAGGAAATAAGGGTGAGGTGATTGAGAATATATGCAAGGAAGTTTGGGAGATTGTAATCATGCACTATGAGACCTGAATTGTCTAGTGAAAAAGACGACACAAAACAGTGTTAGAGAAAAAAATTGCTTGAGTTGGAGAAATAAGAAAAAGTGAATGACTGTCTCCAGTGATTTTGAAGGCATCAAAAATGATGACAAGTGTAATGGCGCAGATAAAGACTGTGAGCTAGATGCTAAAATATTCACAGAAGGTGCGGAGTGGTTGCAAAAAGGAGAGGCAGTGAGGGACACAATTGTATGACAGATACTTAGGGGAATTTCTTTTCAAGCAAGGAAGGGATGTTGAAATGGTAAAGATATCCACATTTCAGGAGAATTTGAGGTCTGAGGCATAAGGGATGTAGAAAGAGAAAACAATCTGGGGAGGAAGCTGTGTCTTCAGGAGAAAGTTACTTTTGAGCTAAAGCAAGAAGGAAAGAAAAGGTTCTAAGAAGGAGCTGAGGATTTAGATTTAGTCGATTATTTAGTCCATGAGTTTTTCAAGTTGAGGAGAGGTGGGAGATTGGATTAGATTCAGGGCTTTATTAAGCCATGTCGAAATAAAATTCCAGGTGATGAGGCTTGGACTTGGGACTGCTGATGGTGTCTCAAGTAAACAGAAATGTGAGTCATGGTAGATTTGGTCCTGACAGTTCCATGGGAGAAGGTGTGTTATCAGTTTTATTCATGGCTTACTTCTTGGTATGTCTGATCTTTAAAGTAGATGAGCTTACTTTGTGCTGGTAGTATGATAAGATTTTTCACATTCATTAATTTTCTTGTCCAATGCTAACACCAATTCATTAGCCCAGTTTTGCAGAAAACAAAACTGAGACTTACTATGTGGCAGAAGTAGCACTGAAACTCATGCACATCTGATAGTAGAACTTGTTTCCCTGATCGTGGCATATATTGAGGTGGTTCTTGGCTTGAGTGAAAAATGCTTATTATAAGTCACAACTTCTCATTTCCCATATATTACTCAGTATATAATAACTTAATATAGGGTGGGTTATTTTGATGTGTATGATGCTTAATTTTGTACCATCTTGACTTGGCCACAGGGTACCCAGATATTTAGCCAAACATTATTCACTGGATTTCTGTGAGGTTGTATTTAGATGAGATTAACATTTACACTGGTAGATTAAGTAAAGCAGATTGCCCTCACTAATGTGGGTGGCCCTCACCCAATCAGTTGAAAGCCCAATAGAGCAGAAAGTCTGCCTGTCTCTTAAGTGAGAGAATTATTCCTGGCTGAATGCCTTTTAACTGGGACATTGGATTTTTTCTTTCCTTTATATTCAAACTGAAACTTTGGCTCTTCCTGGGTCTGGAGCCTGCCAGCCTTCAGACAAGAAATATACAATAGGCATTTTTGGTTCTCTGGCCTTTGGACTCTGACTAAAACTAAATCATCAGCTCTGGTGGGTCTCCAGGTTGTTGGCTCACCCCGCAGATTTGGGGACTTGCTTGCCTCCTCAATCGCATGAGCCAATTATAATAAATCTCTTTCTCCCTATATATATATGCATTCTATTGGTTCCATTTCTCTGGAGAGCCCTGACTGATATAGATTTTGGATCTTAGAGTGGTTTTAGAGGAACAGAATTTTAAGAATGGGTTTTTCTGAATTGGTTTTATAGCTGCTGTAATTGGCTGTCCAATCTGATTAGATTTAAAATGCTGATGACTTTATTTCCGGTAGTAAAGAGAAAACTGATAATCATGGTGTGCTCTGGCAATAGATAAACAGAAAATATGACCACTGGATGCTCCTAATCAACCACTTTTGAGAAGCAAGGATTTGGGTAATTACGTACATAATACTTTTGAACATTTTAGTCAAATGAATGAGTAAAATGAAATGAACTGGTTGCTGCTAATGTTGCTGGACAAAGTGGGGAGAGAAAAGGATGAGCTCAGAATTCAAATTCCCAGCTGAAAGGCTGCATAAATGACCTGAAAGTTTCTGTCTTCCTTGAAGGAAACCTTCATCTCCTGCAGCTGCAGAGCCAGGTTTGCTGAATTATAAATCCAGAGTCTCATCCTGCAACTGGCTGGATTACAATGCAAGTTGAACTCCTAGCCTCAAAGGATGTCTACTGTTAAAGTGAGGTCATTGGTTGAAAAGAAATAGGGTCCTGAAAGTTGGAATGGGAATGTATGGGATGACCTTGATGAAACTGGGGACATTAAAGTTTTAAATTCTAAGTCTTCTTTGCCTCTCCACCCCTAGTGGAAGTGGTCTATCCCCACCTGTCTGAGGGAATTAACCCTTTATTGCTTGAGGAAACTGAATGGCCTCCCCAGATAAAATTACCTTGCAAGAAATGATTATTCTCCTCAGAACCCACTCCCACAATACCTCATTGCTTTTAGACAAATAACTAGACTCAATTTCCAGCAGGCCCCTAAAGGTGAGGTATAGAGCATGACACATGAAGAGGCATAACACTTTCCAAAATAACTGTTTGAGTTTTTTATATTAATACAAACAAATATCTGAGAATATGTAGGGTTATAGATATTAAAGGTGTGGGATAATGGTGGTGGAAAAATAAAGTTGAATCAGACTGATTGATATGGGCTCACTAAGCAGAAATTTAGCATTTACTATTGCAGCTCACGGAGTTAGAAAGAGCCCTAACAGTTTGATGGGTAGTCTCAAACATAGACCAAAAGGTGACCTATGTTGAGCAAGTTAGAAATGCCAGGCTTGCTTTAGCTTAATGTAGAGGAAGGGATTCAGGGGCTTAGGGAGATTGGGAGACTTACTCACCCATCCTGAAAGGGTCCAGAGAACACATCTTTCATCATGTCTAAGAAATAAATTTGTCAGAGGAGTCCCACAACCAAGAGCTCTGTGATTGCCCTTTTCTGCAATCACAGAGACCTTACAGTGGGAATGGCAATCCCTGAATTGGTAAACCTAAATGCAAGGGGACTAACTGGATCCTGGAATGGTGGGGACCAAGTGGCAGCACTCACGCACCAAAGGCAAGGTGGACATGGTTACTGTAATGGACAGATGAGTGAAAGCAGCAATCAGAATAGTCTGACTCATGCAGTCTTGTGGCATTGGCTGGTTGATCATGGTGTCCTTGAGAGTGAAATGGATAAAAAACTTACTAAGTTTTCACTTGATTTGATAAGAAGCAAAAACGTTCTAGGTCAAGTGAATCAATGTCTAACCTGAATAGTAAAAACAAAGAATCACAGCCCCACAACCAATTTGATACCTTGATCCAGTTTACAGACCCAGTATCACTACAGTATAGGGGAGGCCAGCTTTCTTGAAGAAGAACCCTGGCACACTGCTAAAAGTTTATACTATTAATATGTTCTTCCACTCTTCTCCAAAGGTACCTATAGCTTTTTACTAGGGTAACTCTGCATTGGGGAAAAGAAAACAGTCAGGTCTTTCAGGAATTTCAAGACACTGGCTCTGAACTGACATGAATTCCAGAAGACCCAAAAGGTCACTGTGGTCCAGCAGTCAGAGTAGGGGTTTACAGGTCAAGTGCTTTCATGAAGTTTTAGCTTAGGTCTGTCTCACAGTGAGCCCAGTGGATCTGAAACAATCCTGTAGTTATTTCCCCAGTTCTGAAATGCATAATTGGAATAGACGAAGTAAGCAGCTGGCAGAATCTGTACATTGGTTCCCTGACCTGTGGAGTGAGGGATATTATGGTGGGAAACACCAAGTGGAAGCCACTGAAACTGCCTTTACCTAGGAAAATTGTAAACCACAGGTAATGCCACATTGCTGGAGAGACTGCAGAGATTAGTGCCACCGTAAAAGAACTTGAAAGATGCAGGAATTGTGATTTCCAATATATCCCCATTTAACTCACTTTTACTTGACCTGTGCAGGCAGATGAATCTTGGGAGAATGACAAATATGTTTAACCAGGTGGTGATTCCGATTGCAGCTGTTATGCCAGATGTGGTTTTATTGCTTGATCAAATTAATACATACCCTGGTACCTGGTATTCAGATATTGATCTGGCAAATGCCTTTTTCTCCATACATGTCAATTAAGGACCACCAGAAGCAGTTTGCCTTTAGCTGGCAAGGCCAGTAATATACCTTCATTGTCCTATCTCAGGGATATCTCTCCCAGTTTATATCATAATAACAACTTAATATGTTGTTATTATATATTATACAAATATCAACTCTCCAGCTTATATAATAATTTAGTTCACAGGGATATTGATCACCTTGCCATTCTTTGGGCCATTACATGCCATACCTTCCACAAGACATTACACTGGTCAATGACATGCTGATTGGACCTAGTGAGCAAGAACTAGCAACTACTCTAGACTTATTATTAATACATTTGCATGTCAGAGGATGGAAAATAAATCAGACAAAAATTTAGGGGTCTTCTACCATAGTGAAATTTCTAAGGGTCCAGTGGTATGGGGGCATGATGAGATATCCCTTCTAATGTGAATGATAAGTTGTTACATCCGGCTTCTACAACCAGAAAAGAGGCACAGTGCCTACTGAGCATCTTTGAAGTTTAAAGGCAAATGTTCCTCATTTGGGTGAGTTACTTCAGCCTGATATGGTTTGGCTGTGTGTCCTCACCCAAATCTCACCTTGAATTGTAATAATCCCCATGTGTCAAGGGTTGGATCAAATGGAGATAATTGAATCATGGGGGTGGTTTCCCCCAAGCTGTTCTTGTGATTGAGTTCTCATGAGATATGATGGTTTTATAAGGGGCTTCCCCCTTTGCTCGGCACTCATTCTTTCTCTTGCTGTCCTGTGAAGAAGTGCCTTCTGCCATTATTGTAAGTTTCCTGAGGCTTCCCAGCAATGGAGAACTGTGAGTCAATTTAACCTCTTTCCTTTTAAAATGTCCCAGTCTCAGGCAGTTCTTTATAGCAGCATGAGAATGCACTAATACAAGTCCATTTACCAAGTGACCCAAAAAGATGCTAGTCTTGAGTGGGATTCTGAAGAGAAGAAGGCTCTGCAACAGGTCAAGACTGCTGTGTGAGCTACTCTGCCACTCAGACCATATGACCTAGAAGATCCAATGGTCCTTGAAGTGTCTGTGGCAGATAGTGATGCTGTTCGGAGCTTTTGCCAGGCCCCTATAAGTGAATTTCAGCATAGTTCTTTAGGATTTTGGAACAAAGCATTTCCATCCTCTGCAGATAACTACTCTCTTTTTGAGAAACAGCTCTTGGCCTCCTACTGGACTCTAGGAGAGGCTGAATGCTTAACCATGGATCACCAAGTACCATGCAAACTGAGCTGCCCGTCATGAACTGGGTGTTATCTGACCCACCAAGCCATAAAATTGGGTGTGCAATGGGGATACAGGCATTGGGTAAATACAGCTGTTCCAAATGGGAGAAATTGGCCAAAACAAAGGGGCTATAGGCCCCATGCAAGTCTGAAATCCAGCAGGGTAGTCAAATCTCAAAGCTCTGAAATTATCTCCTTTGACTGCATGTCTCACATCTAGGTCACACTGATGCAAGAGGTGGGTTCCCATGGTCTTGGGAAGCTCTGCCTCTGTGGCTTTGCAGGGTACAGGCTCCCTCTTGGCTGCTTTCATGGGCTGGTGTTGAGTGTCTGTGGCTTTTCCAGGTACATGGTGCAAGCTGTTGGTGGGTCTACCATTCTGGGGTCTGGAGGATGGTGGCCCTCTTCTCACAGCTCCCCTAGATGGTGCCCCAGTAGGGACTCTGTGTGTGGGCTGCAACCCCACATTTCCCTTCTGCACTGCCCTAGCAGAGGTTCTCCATGAGGGCCCCACTCCTGAAGCAAACTTCTGCCTGGACATCCAGGCATTTCCATACATCCTCCGAAATCTAGGTGGAGGCTCCCAAACCTCAATTCTTGACTTCTGTGCACCCTCAGGCTCAACACCACATGGAAATTGCCAAGGCTTGGGGCTTGCACCCTCTGAAGCCATGGCCCAAGCTCTATGCTGGCCCCTTTCAGCCACCACTGCAGCAGCTGGTATATACAGGGTACCAAGTCCCTAGGCTGTACACAGCATGGGGCCCCTGGGCCTGGCCTACAAAACCGTCTTCCCCTAGGCCTCCGGGCCTGTGATAGGATGGGCTGCCATGAAGACCTCTGATATGCCTTGAAGACATTTTCCCCATTGTCTTGGGGATTAACATTAGGCTCTTTGTTACTTATGCAAATTTCTGCAGCCAGCTTGAAATTCCCCTCAGAAAATGGGTTTTTCTTTTCTATCACATTGTCAGGCTGCAAATTTTCCAAACTTTTATGATCTGCCTCCCTTATATAACTAAATGCCTTTAACCGCATCTAAGTCACCTCTTTAATGCTTTGCTACTTAGAAATTTCTTCCACCAGATACCCTAAATCATGTCTCTCAAGTTCAAAGTTCTACAACTCTCTAGGACAAGGGCAAAATGCTGCCAGTCTCTTTGCTAAAACATAACAAGAGTCACCTTTGCTCCAGTTCCCAACAAGTTCCTCATCTCCATCTGAGACCACCTCAGCCTGGATCATATTGTTTATACCAGTATCAGCATTTTTATCAAAGTCATTCAAGAAGTTTCTAGGAAGTTCCAAACTTTCCCACATTTTTGCTGTCTTCTTCTGAGCCCTCCGAAGTGTTCCAACCTCTGTCTGTTACCCAGTTCCAAAGTTGCTTCCACATTTTTGGGTATCTTTTCAGCAGTGTCCCACTCTACTGGTACCAATCTACTGTATTAGTCAATTTTCACACTGCTAATAAAGACATACCCAAGACTGGGCAATTTACAAAAGAAAGAGGTTTATTGGACTTACAGTTCCACATGGCTGGGGAGGCCTCACAATCCTGGTGGAAGGTGAAAGGCACATCTCACATGGTGACAGAAAAGAGAAGAGAGCTTGTGCAGGAAAACTCTGCTTTTTAAAACCATCAGATCTCATGAGACTTATTCACTATCATGAAAACAGCATGGGAAAGATCTGCCCCTAGGATTCGGTTACCTCCCACTGAGTCTGTCGCACAACACATGGGAATTTAAGATGCAATTTGGGTGGGGACACAGCCAAACCATATCAGTCAGCCAGCAGCAGAGACCAACAATAAGTCTTCAATATGGTACCATTCCTAAGGGGTGATCAGCCAGCTCTCTGTTGGCAAGTTGATTACTTTGGACCACTCTCATCATGAAAGGGGCAGAGTTTTGTTCATACTGGAATAGACACTAATTTTGGATACATATTTTTGCCTTCCCTTCATGTGATGCCTCTGCCAATACTACCATCTGTGGAATTACAGAATGCCTTATCTACAGTTATGGTATTTCACACAGCATTGCTTCCGATTGAGGAACTCACTTCACAGCAAAAACAAATTAAACAAAAAAATGTGTGGTAATAAACCCATATGCATGGAATTCCCTGATCTTGCCATGTTCCCCACCATTCCGAAGCAGCTGTCTTGTTAGAACGGTATAGTGACCTTTTGAAGACTCAGTTACAGTGCCAGTGAGGTGGCAGTATTTTGCAGGGCTGGGGCAAGTTTTCTAGCTGGTTATGTGTGCTCTGAATCAGTGTGCAATAGGTGATATGTTTCTCCTGTAGCCAGGATACATGAGGCCAAGAATCAAAGGGGAAATGGAAGTAGCATAACTCACTATTACCCCTATTGACATATTCACAAAATTTTTTTTCCTGTTCCCGCAACCTTATGCTTTGCTGGCCCAGCAGTCTTAGCTCCAAAGGAAGGAAGGCTTCCACCAAGATATATAGCAGTAATTTCACTGAGCTATCATCCAGCCACTTTGTACTCCTCATGCCTCTGAATCAACAGGCAAAGAAGAGAGTTACTGTGTTGACTGGGACAATCGATCCTGACTACCAAGAGGAAATTAGATAACTACTTGTCAATGGAAGTAAGATAGAGCATGTCTGGAATACAAGAGATCCCTTAGCATGTCTCTTAGTATTACCATGGCCCATGACTAAAGTTACCAGAAAAGACAACAAGCCAGTCCCAGCAGGATTACTAATGATCCAGACCCCTCAGTAATGAAGGTTTGGATCAGTCCACCAGGTTAAAAAAAACCACCAGCAGCCAAGATGCCTGCTTAAAGTAAAAGGAACACAGGAATGGGTGGGTATAAACACTGCCCATTTATAACTTCCAAGAAGGCAGTTATAAATATAATTTGTAACCGCATGACCAGTTACAGAATGAGAATTGTAATTGTCATGAGTATTTCCTCCTTATTTTGCTATGAATATGTGTGTGGGTATCACAAATATCTGCAAATATCTTTGTTTTCTTCCCTCTTTATCCTTTTATCATATAATACAGGATGTACTGACTTCATATCATAGTACTGAAATATTGTTAACTTTCCATCATGGCACTTAAGTTATGGAATATCAAGAGGAAGGGTAAACATCATTCAAAGACTTTACTTCCTCAACTGGGGAAGGAGTTAATACATTTTTAGTTGCATGTGGGATAGTTGTATTAAGTTAGGCAGAATTATAGCCATGTTATTTCATATTTATTGGAAGGTTAAATTTGAGTTAAGGAGTTGTATATGGGTGCCAAGTTGACATGGAGTGAGTTTGTAATGATCAATTTTGTGTATCAACTTGACTGCGCCATGGGGAGCTCAGGTATTTGGTCAAGCATTATTCTGAGTGTTTCTTTGAGGCTGTTTTTGGACAGGATTAAATTTAAATCAGTAGGCTGAGTAAAGCAGATGG
This sequence comes from Hylobates moloch, assembly GCF_009828535.3. Lineage (NCBI taxonomy): Eukaryota > Metazoa > Chordata > Mammalia > Primates > Hylobatidae > Hylobates > Hylobates moloch. The sequence continues at coordinate 30,293,618 of NW_026652287.1, read as the reverse complement.
CCCTCTCTAATGTGGGTGGGCCCCATCCAATCAGTTTGAATGCCTAAATAGAACAAAAAGACTGACCCTTCCCTAAGTAAGAGAAAATTCTTGGCTGACTGATTTTGACTGGGACATTGGTTTTTTTTCCTCCTGCCTTTGGTCTTGAACTGAAACGTTGGCTGTTCCTGGATTTCTAGCCTGCCAGAATTTGGATGGGAACTATACCATTGGCTCTTGTGGTTCTCAGGCCTTTGGAGCCAGATTGGAACTAAACCATCAGCACATGAATCAATTCCTTACTATAAGACTTTCTCTTTCTTTTATTATATACATACCAAGTATGTATAATATAGTATATTGCTGAGACCAGCTCAGTCGGGGAGACACTAACCCAGTGGTGCTAAAAGAATTAAAGACACACACACTGAAATATAGAGGTGTGAAGTGGGAAATCAGGGGTCTCACAGCCTTCAGAGCTGAGAGCCACAAACAGAGATTTACCCACATATTTATTAACAGCAAACCAGTCATTAGCATTGTTTCTATAGATATTAAATTAACTAAAAGTATCTCTTATGGGAAATGAAGGGATGGGCTGAATTAAAGGAATAGGTTGGGCTAGTTAACTGCAGCAGGAGCATGTCCTTAAGGCACAGATCGCTCATGCTATTGTTTGTGACTTAAGAATGCCTTTAAGTGGTTTTCCACCCTGGGCAGGCCAGGTGTTCCTTGCCCTCATTCCTGTAAACCTGAAACCTTCCAGCATGGGCATTAGGGCCATTATGAACATATTACAGTGCTGCAGAGATTTTGTTTATGGTCAGTTTTGGGGCCAGTTTATGGCCAGATTTTGGGGGGCCTCCTCCCAACATGTCCCCCTTCTCTGATTTGCAAATCGATAAACACAAAGGCAGCTTTGTCATGGTGAGCTACTTCTCACAGGAGTCAGGATCCACATCTGCAGACTATACAAAGACAAACCACACAGATTAAAAGCACAATCATCATTGAAATGACAGAGCTTCCAAGTATTTTTATCCACTTTCAGCTCCTTTAAGCACTCCATTTCCTGGCGTTAAGGTCAGGTGTGCCTGGGATGCTTTAAATATTTGTTCTTTTAGTTTTCAATCCTTATGTTAAGCTCATACAGCAGGCCATATCATTTGAGGTTGAAGTGCCACTATACCTCCATGGTTCCAGATAATAGGAACTCTTGCCTTACTTCTTCTTATATCTACCATCTGACCATTTTTTTCAGACCAGCTGAACATAGTGTGGCTGTGGCACGCAGACTGAGAGGTGCAATTCAAGCTAAACATCCCCTTAGGGGACCAATTAATGATTCCATAGGAATCGTTGTGCAGAACCTCTGCCTGTTCTGCAATGCAATCTTCCTAAAAAAGTACGTTAATTTTTTCTAACTGGGTCCAATCCTATTTACAAATAGGTTTTTGAGGGTGATATGCCTCAATTATAGGAGCAGATTTATTATAGCAAATGCTGAGATCAGAAAGCATGTGTAACTGTGTCATAAAGTGATTGCATCCAGTCATTATTGCCAGCCAAGATTGATAAATGTACCTAGTAAGTATAATTGTTCTCTGTGTCAGCCCTTATTGAAGGAATACTCACAGCAGTGGTGATAACCGCTATCATAGCTACCATTAAATTATTCGTTGTGACTGGTTGTCCCGCTTTCCTCAGGTTTTCTTCCGCCATCTATGTCAGCTTCTTGATCTGTCCCTAGGTGGGTGGCTGTGTTCTGTGGGTGTTGCTCATGAGAGTTGGGTTCCTCCTCAGTGTCAGTCTCGACATGGCTGCAACTGGGGGGTCCTTGGGATCCTCCCGGAGTCTCTTCCTCGGCATCTGGCTCATGATAAGGTTTCAGGTGTCTTGATGGTATCCAAATTGGCTGTTGATTCGGTCCTGGAGAAATACAAACATAACCTCTACCCCGTTATTGTTTTACCTATTTCCCAACTTTTTGTTATCAGATCTCTCCACCAAATCAGTTGTTCTGCGTCTGTCTTTGCAACTGGTTTGTGTAGATGCTGTTTAGCTGCTGATAACATCTGGCCTTTGGGCAGGCTCAAAAAATTTAAAGTTAATAATGCTAGATTCAGTTGTATCTGTGAGGTTCCATATTCTCTGTCTCCCCCTTTCTGCTTTTGCAACTGCTGTTTTAGGGAGATATTCATTCTTTCCACTATGGCTTGTCCTTGAGAATTGTATGGGATACCAGTAATGTGTTTAATATTCTACATAGAGAAAAAGGTAGCTAGAGATTGGCTAGTATAGCCTGGGGCATCATCTGTTTTTATAGAAGCTGGAATGCCCATCACTGCAAAACACTACAAAAGATGATGTTTAACACAGGCAGAAGACTTTCCTGTTTGGCAGGTAGCCCAGACAAAGTGAGAAAAGGTGTCCACACATACATGTACATAAGCTAGTCTCCCAAACGAGGGAACATGTGTGACATCCATTTGCCAAAGAGAGTTAGGTTCCAGTCCTCGAGGATTAACTCCTCCTGTAAAAGAGGAGGAATGTACCAATTTGGCAAGTTAGACATTGCTGGATAATAGCTTTAGCTTCTTTCCAGGTAATGCTGTATCTGCGTTTGAGACCAGAGACATTAACATGGGTTAAATTGTGAAAGTGTCTAGCATTAGATATTGCATTAGCAACTAGGCAATCAGCCGTTTGATTCCGTTTAGTCAAAGGTCTTGGAAGAGGTGTATGAGCCCTAATGTGAGTGATGTAAAAAGGATGCATTCTACTCCTAACTGCAGTTTGTAATTGGGTAAATAAAGTCATCAGTTGTTCATCTATATGAAATCGTAACTGAGCATTTTCAATTAACTGTGTGGAATGAACCACGTATGAAGAATCAGAAATCATATTAATAGGCATATCAAAAGCAGTCAATACCTCAATTACAGCTACAAATCCCGCTTTTTGAGCTGAAGTATAGGGCGTCTGGAAAACTTTTCGAGACAGAATAAAAAGCTTTACCATTACTAGACCCATCTGTAAAAACATTCTCGGCACCTTCAATTGGTTTGAATTCAGTTATTTTAGGGAGAATCCAATTAGTTAATTTCAAAAACTGAAACAGCTTCATTTTAGGAAAATGATTATCAAGAATACCCACAAAGTCAGCTAAATGGGTTTGCCAAGTAAGACTATTTATAAAAGCTTGCTGTATTTGTGCCTTCATGAGAGGGACAATAATTTTTCCAGGATCATATTCATGTAATTTAATAATCCGAGTTCTCCCAATTCCTATCATAGTAGCAATTTGATCTAAATAAGGAGTTAGAGTCCGCAAATTAGTATGTGGAAGAAAAAGCCACTCTACTAAGTCCTGTTCTTGGACAATAACACCAGCAGGTGAATACTCAGTTGAAAAAATTAGCAAACCTAGAGTCTTCTCTGCATCTATTCTATTTATTTGAACTTTATGGACTTGCTTTTCAATTAGTTCTAACTCTGCCTCAGCATCCTTTGTTAATTGCCGAGGGCTAGTAAGACTAAGATTTCCTCTAAGGATAGAAAACAGATTACTCATGGCATAGGTAGGAATGTCTAGAGCAGGTCATATCCAATTAATGTACCCTAGTAACTTCTGAAAGTCATTTAATGTTTTTGGTTGATCCCTATGTATGGTTACTTTCTGTGGCACAATGGTAGTGTCATTTACTAAGGTCCCCAAGTAGGAGTAAGGAGTAGTAGTCTAAGTTTTGTCAGCAGCTATAATTAAACCAGCATGAGAAATCGAATTTTGCAAGTGATCATAACACTGGAGTAATATTTCTTGAGTGGGGGCAGCACAAATTATATCATCCATATAGTGAATAATGTAACACTGTGAAAATTTTTTACAAGTAGGTTCAATTGCTTGCCCCACATACGTCTGGCAAATTTTGGGACTGTTTAACATGCCCTGTGGCAATACTTTCCAATGATAACGCTTAGCAGGCTGCAGGTTGTTTATTGCAGGAATTGTAAATGCAAACCATTCACAGTCTTGCTCAGCTAAAGGGATAGTAAAGAAACAGTCTTTAAAATCTATGACTATTAAAGGCCAATTTTTTGGAATTATAACAGGAGAAGGCAATCCTGGCTGTGATGCTCCCATAGATTGTATAACTGAATTGATGGCTGTCAAGTCAGTTAACATTCTCCATTTACCTGATTTTTTCTTAATTACGAAAACTGGAGAATTCCAAGGGGAAAATGTTGGAGGTATGTGCCCATTTTCTAATTGCTCAGTAACTAATTTCTCTAAAGCCTCCAGTTTCTCTTTACTTAGCGGCCATTGTTCTACCCAAATTGGCTTATCTGTTAACCATTTTAAAGGTATAGGTTCTGGAGGCTTAACAATGGCCACCATCGAAAATTGTTTCCTAATCTTTGGCGGGAACTTTGTCTTTCCACTTGAAGCGGTTCTTTCAAACCTTGCAAATTTTTTTCTAGTCCCATACCAGGGACATGCCCCATTTCATGCATCATATGTTGACTTTGAGGGTTATATAATTGTTCTGGAATTAGAACTTGTGCTCCTCATTGTCATAATAAATCTCTTCCCCATAAATTTATAGGTGCAGAAATTATAATTGGTTGAATAGTCCCAGGTTGTCCATTGGGCCCTTCACAATGCAAAATATAACTACTTTGATATACTTCAGGGGCTTTACCAACTCCAACTATGTTAAATTGAGTGGGTTGAATTGACCACGTGGATGGCCAGTGCTGTAGAGAAATGACTGAAACGTCCACTCCTGTATCTATCAAACCTTTAAATTTCTTTTCCTGAATAGTTATTTCAGAGGTAGGATGTTTATCAGTAATTTGATTTACCCAATAAGCTGCTTCACCTTGTTTATTTGTGCTTCCAAATCCTCCTGTTGGTTTAATTTCACTTTTCCCCATTCCTACATACGGCACAATCAGGAGGTGTGCTATGCGCTCTCCTGGCTCTGCTTTCCAGGGAACAGAAGTAGATAGAATAATTTGAATTTCCCCATTGTAATCTGAATCAATGACTCCTGTATGTATTTGTATGCCTTTTAAACTTAAACTAGACCTTCCTAAAAGTAATCCTATTGTCCCTGCTGGCAAGGGTCCACAGACTCCTGTTGGGACCTTTTGCGGGGGTTCCCCAGGCAGAAGGCTCACAGCTTTTGTGCAGCATAAATCTACTGTGGCACTACTGGCTGTGGTGGGGGGCAGACATTGTACAGGGGTGAGGGAATGGCCTGAGCTGGAAGTGCTGCAGTTTAGAATAGGGCCCGAGACGGGCCCCTCATGGCATTTCCTGAAATCGGGTTCCCTTCTTTATCAAACTTTGAGTGACACTGATTAGCCCAATGTTTTCCTTTTTTACATTTTGGATATCTTTCAGGATCAGCAGTTTTCTTTTTTCCCCCATCTGGCGGCCTGACTGGCTGATGTTTTTCTACATTCTTTTTTAGTATGACCATGCTTCCCACAGTTAAAACAAGCTCCAGGAAATGGACTATTTCCTTTATCCACTCTCAGTCCTGCCATTGCCTGTGCTAGCAGAGTAGCTTTATGCAGATTACCTCCAATACCATCACAGGCCTTGATATAATCAACTAAATGTGCTTTCCCTGTGATAGGTCACAGAGCAGCCTGGCAATCGGGATTAGCATTGTCAAAAGCTAATAACTGCAACACTATATCCTGAGCAGCCAAATCTACAATCATCTTTTTAAGACACTCCTATAACCGAGCTACAAAATCAACGTATGGTTCTCTTGGTCCCTGTTTTATAGCACTAAAGAAAGGGTATTGTTCCCCACTTGAAGTGATTTTTTTCCCAAGCTCTAATGCACACTCCACTAAGCTGTTCTATGCCATCATCCTGCATGACCAGGTGTGCATCTAAACCAGCCCAGCTGCCAACCCCCAAAAGTTGGTCTGCAGTTATATTAATTTGAGGTTGGGCCTGTGTATTGGGAGCAGCCTGAATGGAAGCTTCATCTGACCACCAAGTTTTAAATTGTAAGAACTGAGCAGGAGTTAGACAAGCTCAAGTAAGAGTGTCCGAGTCAGTTGGAACCATCCAACTGGAAACAGCAAAATTCTTTAACAGTCCCATTATAAAAGGAGAACCTGGCCCATACTGATTTATAGCTTGTTGAAATTCTTTGAGTAATTTAAAAGGAAAAGGCTCAAATGTAGCTATAATATTTCCCTGTTGATCTGGGGGGTGTATTCTAACAGGGAACTGCCAAGCCTCTAAATCACCCTTTTGTCTAGCTTGCTGAATTCCTGCCTGAATAGAACTAAGAGTGGTCGTTCAAGGTGCTGCTTGAACAGTCACTGGGGCAACTACTTTTTGCCCAGTGTCCTCTGGAAAAGAAAAATCTGGAGGGTCTTTTTCTTCAAAATAAGAAGGGGGTGTAGAAGGGTAGGGATGAACCTCTCCTTCTTTTGCCACTTTAGCTGGTAAATAAAGATGCTTTTAACCTCTTCTCTTACTTCTCTATATTCTCATTCCTCCTCATCATCAGTGTGAAAAAGTTCCAAGGTGAAATGAAACAGACCCCACACCTGTCCCATTGTTACCCTGATGCTTCTGAGCTCTTCTTCTTACTCACCATGTGGATTGCTTTAAGAGTACTTGGGTTTCCTCCAGCTAGTTTTTTGTTCCAACCATCGCTCTGGTGACCCTTTGACCTGGATTCGAGCCCCAACGATGGACACCGCTTGCTGAGAGCAGCTCGGTTGGGGAGACCCTAACCCAGCGGCGCTAGAGGAATTAAAGACACACACACAGAAATATAGAGGTATGAAGTGGGAAACCAGGGGTCTCACAGCCTTCAGAGCTGAGAGCCTTGAACAGAGATTTACCCACGTATTTATTAACAGAAAACCAGTCATTAGCATTGTTTCTATAAACATTAAATTAACTAAAAGTATCCCTTATGGGAAACGAAGGGATGGGCTGAATTAAAGAAATATGTTGGGCAGTTAACTGCAGCAGGAGCATGTCCTTAAGGCACAGATCACTTATGCTATTGTTTGTGGCTTAAGAATGCCTTTAAGTGGTTTTCTGCCCTAGGCAGGCCAGGTGTTCCTTGCCCTCATTCCCATAAATCTACAACCTTCCAGCATGGGCATTAGGGCCATTATGAACATGTTACAGTGCTGCAGAGATTTTGTTTATGGCCAGTTTGGGGGCCAGTTTATGGCCAGATTTTGGGGGGCCTGCTCCCAACAGTATATTTTATGCATATGCACTCCATTAGTCTGGTTCTCTGAAAAACCCTGACTAATACAATGTGTTTCCAGATTTTACAGATTTGTGTTTAGAATAATGATGATAATGATAATGATTAGAAGAACAATAAGTAATATTAATTGAGCACTTATGTGTTAGGGACACTCTAAGTGGTTTATAAAGATTAATACAACAATCTTATGAGGAAACTGAGGCATAGAGATGTTAAGTGACTTGCCCAAGGTTTTATATCTGAAAAAAGGCAGAGCCAGGATTTGAACCCAGGCATTTTGACTTTAGAATTCTTGGCCTCCAGAAACCTATAATCTCATTAATTTTTCTACATGCTTCATTACCAAACATAATCTCTCTCTCCTCCAACACCCCCCACCTTATATAAATCCATGAAATAGCATGTCCTTAGGATTTATATAGCCATATTAATTTGGAATTTCATTATAGTCAATAAGACCAGTCTGTAAATGTTTTCTGGCAGTCCTGGACTTTCACTAACTCTACTCTCCCCTTTCTTGAACCAATTAGGGCACCAACCCAGAGACTTGTAAATCATATTTTATCTGCATCAACTTTGCTTTCTTCTCTCCTACCTTGTTTAAGCTGTGTCTCTCCCCATTATGCATCAGTGGCTTTAGGCTAACCTTCATGGGAATGTATTCAGAACATAAAACATCCAGCAGACCTCCTTGTCAGCAAGCGTTTGTCCAAATGCATGCAGGGGCTTCCCCACCACTGGACACCCTGTCTTCACAACACCCATTCAGCTGCTGGCTAACTATGCCTTACAGACTCGGCTCTTGACCCATTCCCAGATGCTTCTGACCAGTCCTTTTCATTTTATTTGTATATTTGTATAATGCAGTGAAGCATATCCTTGCTGGGACTGCAGAGCAAATTGGTGGCATGCCTTCCGAGAGTTCCAAGGTTGTCATGGGCATGATAGCAATACCCTACTCTAACTAAAAGTCAGTTCTAAACTCCTCAAGGAGCTCCTGAGGGTGCACGTTCTTCATCCTTTTGGATACACAGCAGACAACCAGCATGTCCTGAGGTGCCCTAATAACAAAAGCTCATTCCCTCCACATGCCAGGGGGAAAAGAGAACTAAGTTGGTTTTATTTCCTTAGTGATGTGCTGAAATCTCTCTCCAATTGAAAGCCATCTTTTTTAAAACACTGAAAAGATGTAACATTATCTTAATCATTCCCAAATGAAACCTGAAAAATATTTGGAAATAGTACACTTACACAAAATCATTTCAGCATTACTAGAAAGTTTCAGCCATTTTTTATAAACTTGTACTTTTAAGCGGCCACCGTGTGGTCTGTTTTTTGAACATCCAGTTCTTTCTTTTTTGTAGAATTTACACCCCTGACACTTGTTTTAAGACCTAAGAAAACCTTTAGTACTTAGCAGAAGTAGAACCTGGCATGGTCATAAAGAAGATATATTTGATTTTACTCCTTGAAGCCATTAAAAAAAAAGGCACAGAATACTGTCTGTAAGAAAACTAAAATGGCAGCTGCAGCTTCTTCTCGGAAGTCTCCGGGAGGAGACATCTAAGGTCACTCATTCTCCTGGGTTCCAGGAAAGTCATTTACTTTCCTCCCAGCCCCCCATCTAAAGCATAGATTATTGGCAAGACAGAGATCCAACTCTCAATAGAGCCTGTCTTGATTGAGGAAGTTAACACTTGAGAAAAGGATTCTGTCTTCTTAACAGGGCTCTTGAAGGATTCGTGCCAAACCGAACCCCTAAATATAGAAAAAGTCATTTTTCTAGGACTTAGGAATTAGTCACCAACTTGCATTAGCAAGAGGAGCTATAAAGAATTCCATCAAATAATGCAGTTTGAAACGCCTAATTTAAATGAAAATAACTAATTTCAAAATAAGAATCAAGGCAGAAGTCGAGGAGAAGATTCAGGTGCCAGGGAGAGATGGAAATTCACATCGGCAGAATGCATAGGACATTCTTGGGCAGAGGAACTACCACATTGGAGTCTAGTGCCTGTGCGTTAATAAACAAATACTACTAAGAGGGCTAACTCTCTTTGGAGAACATAAGGACAGCCTCTCAGTTCCAATCTATTAAGGTGGAGTAGTTTAGTGTTACATTGAGGGAAGGCATTGAGGTATCATTAGCATAATCCTCCTTCCAGTATGGCTTTTAGCTTCTTTGGGTTTTGAGAAGAGTTTAGGCAAAAAAGAAGGGATAGGAAATCAATACAGAATAATACACATAACTTTACTTCACACGACTTCTGCTGTGGCTTGATTTTTTGGTACCTAGCAGAATGACTTGCACCAAAGAAATGCTCAATACCTCTTCAATGTTAAAGGAATTAAGTAATTAATTTTGTGTTGATATAGGCCCACGCATTGACCAAAGGTGTTTCAGTGCAATTTTATTCCTTCCAAAGGAGTTAAAAATGAGGAAATATAAGAGTAAGAGTGAGCTAATTTGAACCAGTGATATCTAGCATTTTATAAACACTGTCTTTCTTTACAGATAGTGAATTTAGCAGTCCAAAGAAGAAAACAGCTGCTTACCATGAAATGAAACAAAGGCAATTAAGACCGTAATGGGGTGTTAACATTGAAGTTACAAGCAGGCTCCAAAATACAATTGATGAAAAATTCAAAAAAGGAGTCCCTGATTGCCAGTTGTGTATTTATAAAGGAAATGAGCCTGAGGAACTGCTTGATAAATGTTTGACCCCCTCAGGCAGGTAAGACTATAAAAAGGGAGAGGTGCGAGGTGATTTTCTATTTCTTCACTTCTTGTGTAGTGAGAGGAGATTTTGAGGAAGCCACTATGTGTTTGGGAACAGGGTCTGACCCCTGTCTGCGGAATTTACAAAAAAAAGAGGAGGGCTGCCCAATGTTTTGGTGCTGGTATCAGAAGAAAATTTCTCTACTGGGGTTGGACTGTGTTCCCAAGGCATGTTGGAGCAAGGAATACAAAATGATTTCCTAAGGACCATACATGTGCTACCAGGAGACAGAGTCAGAGATGGATCATTTTTGATTTTGGGGATGCAAAGGGATCCCAGCAGCAAGAATCTGTAGGTGAACACCTTGGATAAGGAAGGAATCAAAAGCAACCATTAAAAAGAGAAATGTAGACACATCTGCCTGAATCGAGGGACCTGAAGGTGGGAGGGACTCAGTGCAGAACCATCAGACACTCCCATCAAAACACCACTGAGGAGATATAATGGGCCAGGTCCAGAGAACAGGAAAACAGGCTCTGAGATTCCATTAAGACCTTTCTTTACTATTCCCTTCTAACCTCGGAGAGGTCAGAAACTTTTGGCTACCTAGGGAGGGAGTAGAGAAGAGAAGCATAAGGTAGAAAATATATAGCAGAAATCAACAAACATTCCCCTTTTCCTCTGCAGTTCTGCAACCTGAAATACACTCAAACTAAGGAGAAAAGGAGAATTAACTCTAAGTTAACTTGGGATTTTTAAATGATATCTTGGATTGACATTAAACTTTCTGAACTGAGACTGTTTGCAACTTAAAGTAATTGTACAATTATCTTCTTTTTTTTTCTTTTTTTTTTTTTTTTTTTTTTTGACACAGGGCTTGCCTATGGCTATTACACGCCCACCTATTGCACCTCTCCTTCCACCTCAGCCTCCCTATTATAATTTTTCTAACTACATTTTTCATAACATATTCCTTGATTACTTCTTCATATGACTGTAACCACCTGAGGGTTTCACCTTGCCTGCTGCCTAGACAGACCCCATTCATCAAGACAAGGGAATTGCAATAGAGAAAGAGTAATTCATGCAGATCTGACTGTGTGGGAGACTGGAATTTTATTATTACTCAAATCAGTCTCCTCAACCATTGGAGAGCAGAGTTTTTAAGGATAACTTGGGGGTGGGGGGAAGCCAGTGAGCCAGGAGTGCTGATTGGTCAGGGATGAAATCATAGGGAGATGAAGTTATCTTCTTGTGCTGAGTCAGTTCCTGGGGAGGGGGCCACAAGATCAGATGAGTCAGTTTATTAATCTGGGTGGTGCCAGCTGATCCATCACATGCAGAGTCTGCAAAGTATCTCAAGCACTGATCTTAGGAGCAGTTTAGGGAGGGTCAGAATCTTGTAGCCTCCAGCTGCATGACTCCTAAACAATCATTTCTGATCTTGTCATTAATGTTAGTCCTACAAAGGCAATCTAGTCCCCAGGCAAGAAGGAGGTCTGCTTTCAGAAAGGGCTGTTACCATCTTTGTTTAAACTATAAACTATATAACTAAGTTTCTCCATGAATGAACAAGGACAGGTTGGTGGTTAGAAGCAAGATGGAGTCAGTTAAGTTAGATCTCTTTCAATGTATCAGTCATAATTTTGCAAAGGTGGTTTCATGACCGTGGTTTAATAATATCATCTTCTGTAAAGAGAATAGAAAAATATTTTCTTTTAGTTGCTCAAACTTTTTTTAATAGTGTCAATATAGGTTTACACTCTATAAACATAGGTATAATGATAAATTTTATTTCATTTTTTATCCTATTAAAAACATAAAAATAATAAATGCACCTGGCATTCACAATTGTATAGACTACATTTTCAAGTTTGTTGTACATATGCATCTATGAGAACTGAATCCTCTGCTTTCACAGTCTTATGTGTATGATTATTAGAAAAGTTTCAACAGACTAGTTCTAGTTCTATACAGTTCAAACCTGGCTTTTCTTCTACTACTCATATGCTTATGGAGCCAGGCACCATTGGATATGCTTATAGCTAGATACGGCCTCTGGTTTGTCATGACATCAGTGAGCTGGCCAGATAAGCGATAGGAGCGAAATTTAGATACACTCCTGTTTTCATGGAGCTTCCAGCCTGCTAGAGAGAAACAGGTGATAATCAATTAAACACCCCAAAAACATGTGAGATAAGTGTTTGGGAAGAAAACCATTGCTGTTTAAGAGCACATAAGTTAGGAGCCTCACTAACAAATATTTTATAATGGATAATGGAGTAAGTATGAAACAGAGGCCCAGGTAATGTGACTCTGTGTCAGAGGAAACCTGTCCAACACCATCTTAAAGCCCTCAATTGAATAACAGAGCCATTTCCTCATTTCTGAATCTTATTTCCCACTGTGCACTTTGCACTTTGTTTTGGGCTTTCTGCTTAGTCCTTATTCTCAGGTTCTTTTCACTACTACTGTGACCTACTCTGCTTAGCTAATAGTATTGTTTTCCTGGAGTATGTTGGGAAACTTTCAGAGAAAGAGTTCAGTAATCCTTGAGTCTCAAGAGACTTTATTGAACTCAAGCTTCCTCTTAGTATCTTAGAGCCTATTATACATAGGTTGGGCTTCTTTGCAAATTGAACAATCTTTCACAATCACCTTCTGATTTTACACCCTATCCCATCAGCATAACAATTCTCTCCTCATGGTATACAGTGAGGGAGATCATTATTGTTATAAGACCAACAGGTTTATATGCCCATTGTGTAGTCACAGACCCATTACACTGAGGCAGCAGATTTTGCAGCAGAGACAGAGTTTGATTGCAGGGTACTGAGTAAGGAGATTCTCAAATCCATCTCCCCAAGGACTTCTGTGCTGGGGTTAATAAAGGGATCATGGAGAGAAAGGGCCTAGAGAATTGGGGTGATTGACTGGTAGGGGTAAGAGGAATAAAATCATCAGGATATGGAAACTGCATTCTTTGGTGAGTCAGTTTCTTGTGGGGTCCTTCAGACCACCTGGTGTCAGTGGAGTTCTTCAGACCAACTGAGTTGGTAGTTTCATTGGTATGCAGGACCTGAAGGAATATCTCAAAGGGAAAACTTAACCTATCACACTGTTTTGTTATCCATGAGGAGTTAAGGGGGACTATTTATATAATTTTGAAATGGGATATAATTCCAGGATAACAGACACCAAACAACTATGAGGAAGCAGGTTAGAGAGTGAGCTGACTTAACTATAAACACCAGATGTGCTACAAGCTTGGTGTATTTTTATTTCTCCCTCTCCCTTCTTCCCTGATTAATTTTGTAAGGTTTGTAGCAGCAGTTTCATTATCACCATTATCAGGACAGACAGAATAAATGAACCTACATGTAAAGTTTGCTTTACATTTTGGGTTGTTTTTCTAGAGAATATATCTTCCTGTTGGTATGCTAGCTATTCTACAGGTCCAGGTGAGCAATATTTGAAAGACTACTTCTATGTATGTGGCAGATCACATGATTCCTAATGATCTTGAGGTGCTTGTTTGACATGTAGATTCGAAGCTCCACTCTGAAGCTACTTCTCAAAGGATCTAGAGAATGGGACTTGGGAATCTGAATTTTTATTTGGCCATTGAGGTGAATGTTTAAGAATGACTCTCCTAAAGATAGTGTATAGGTGGGCTTTCCAGAGTCTATCATCAGGTGATAAGTTGGATACTCAGACTATATAACAACAATATAACAAATATAGAGAAAGGGAAAAATCTCATCTCCATAAATAATTACTGGAGGAAACTAGAAAATATGCTAACTTAAAAGGGAAACAGTGTAAATAAAAATGACGCAAGTGCAAAATAATTCTTTATAGCACTGTTGAACTAGCAAAAGATTGACAACACAATTATTCATAGGTGGGGTACTGATTAAGTAAACTACAGCACATTCACATACAAAAACTATCCAGCTGTATAAAGGAATGAGAAAACCATACACTGCAAAGGTATGTTGTTAAGTGAAAAGTTATGAGCGATATATAGTGTAAAAAAGAAGGAAAGTAAAATATATATTCATGATTAGTTGTGTTTATTCCCATGAGGAAATGCTGAAGAGATACAGAAGAAACCAACAAAAGTCGTGTGGCATTTTGAGAGCCTCCAGCTAACCTAGGATTTTCATTTCATTTTCCTAGCAGGAAATGAAGGAGAGTTGGACATAGGTGTGTATAGGGTGCCTCTCACAGTAAACTTGTGGCATCCCTGGAAGATGTCTAGTTGCTCAACCTGTGACTAGGGGATCCCTCACATGGGAAATTTGTTTATACAGGTAGATGCCCTTGTGGATCTTGTCTAACCCTTCTCCAGTTTTCACCTGCCTGACTGCTGCTTTGCCACTGGGAGCAGAACCTTGTGTTCTCCCCATCACCTCTGGGGAAAATCTGGCCTGGGGTAGTCCCTGGTTCTTCAGATGGAAGGCAAAAATTTAATATACCACCGCCATAGGAAATGGGAAAAAAATTGCGGGCAAGGAGGGCACAATGAGTTGGGTGGTCAGTCCTCTGTCCCCAGGTCATGTGAAACACTAATGAAGAATCAGACAGCGAAAGAGCATGACAACTAGCAGTATATATATAAGGGAACAGGGCGTGAGTCACTTTAAGTTTGTGGGCAAATGCCTGAATGATTTGTTTAAAGGAAACCGCAGGAAAAGTGGGGAGCCCAGTGATGTGGTTTGGCTCTGTGTCCCCATCCAAACATCATGTCAAATTGTAATCCCCATGTGTCGGAGACAGGCCTTGCAGGAGGTGATTGGATCATGGGGACAGATTTCCCCCTTGCTGTTCTCGTGATAGTGAGTGAGTTATGAGTTCTGATGGTTTAAAACTGTATGGCACTTCCTTCTTCTCTCTCTGTCTCTCTTTCCCTGCCATGGTAAAGACAGGCTTGCTTCCCCCTCTGTCATGATTGTAAGTTTCCTGAGGCCTCCCAGCCATGCTTACTGTATGGGATACAGAACTGTGAGTCAATTAAACCTATATTCTTCATAAATACCCAATCTCAGGTAGTTCTTTATAGCAGTGTGAGAAGGGACTAATACACCTAGTCTACTTGGTGAAGAAGATACCTCTAAATTCCTATCTCTGGTCACTGGCTTGGCTAGTTGGGTATGGTAGGCTAATGCCTAGGCAGTAATCTGTACTGTGTCATTCCTGTTACATATTGTTTGCAATAATAGCCTTATAGGTTCACACCTCTTTTTATCTACTCTCTTTGGGTAATACTGTGCCACACTGTCTCTGAGATTGGCCATGGGATTTGCTTTGGCCAATGTGATGCAAGCAGAATTTGGGAACTGCCTTCTCTTATTGTTCTTGGAACCCTCTGCCTGCCATCTGAAGATGCCCAGACTGGCCTGGTGGATAATGAGAGACACGAGAACCTACTTACCCACTTCTTACCTCCTGTAACCTATCTAGCAGTCTATTAACTGCAGAGTGATATGTAATAAGGGATTTACCATAAGACTTAGACCTTGCACAGTTGAAAGTCATTGACCAGAAACCACAATAGAGATCTGGGGAAAGCTGTTGATTTTGCATCTGATACTATTTCTGAAGTCACTGAAGCAAGACAGATAGTCAAAAAGAAAACCTGGGCACAAAACAAGAGAGAATGAGGACACACTGGAACCGATGTCTGTCTTCTATTGCATCTAACTCCTTTGCTATGGAGCTGCACATGTGCCTGGCCCAGGATTTAGGGAAGCTAGAGGAGGAGATTCATGGGAGCTGGAGGAATTGTGTGTCTTGCTGCTGTCCCATGCCAAAGGGTGAGCCAGCAAATCAATGGCATGCATGAGCTGCAACAGTGCTTGGGCCCTGCACCAACATTACAAGTATAAAGACTGCGGCTTTACTTCTACCTTCCAGGTATCATGCAAATAGCTTGTGTTGTCTGTCCTAATCCAGAATTACACAGGGAAGGGAATTCTAGGAAATACACGTGAATTTAAGCTAAGTCAATGCAGTATAACCACCATGCCAATTTAACACATTCAACCTCCAGCCAAGTGGCCAACTGACCCCAGACACATGAGCCTACTCAGCAGTTTGGCCAGCAGCACCCAGACCAGAACTGTTCAGCTTACCATAAGATCACAAGCTAAATAAACAGTTGTTTTAAGCCACTACATTTGTTGCACATCCAAAACTGATGCAGGTAGTTATCTAAACATGGTGAGCTAGATGGGTAACAGAGCAGATGGGGACAGAAGTAGCCGCTAGACTTCTCAATGTACACCTTATTCAATGAGACTTGTATCATTTTATTTTTTGAATTGTGTAAATGTATTACTTCTTCATAAAGGATAAAATTAATTTAAAAATACATGGAGAGACTGTAGTATGCTATTAAACAGTTTGTTAGCCATCGCAAAAGGCACTAACTAAAGGTGAGAAGTGTAATTCAGAAGAACAGAAGATGAGATATGTGCAAGTCGATTGAGTCTCCGTGGGATATGGAACAATCATCCACCCAATTCATTTGACCAGCATCTACCTGGACATCAACCTATCTTCCTCTCTTGCCTTCATCTCTTACTCCAATCCATCAACAAAGCTTTGGATTCCATATCTGAGGTATCTCTTAAATATGCCATCTTTTTGTTTCCGTTGCTATTTCCGTGGTCCAGGTACCAACATCTCCTGCCAAGACCATTCCAATAGCATCTGAACTCATATCTCTATGACCATATTGCTTGCCTCCAATTCATTCTTGTACTTAAAAAATGTATTTCTTAAAATATAAGGTAGATCATGTCATCCCTTGCCCCCATCTTCTGCATGAAGCCTTCCACAAATGTCTTTCCATTATGTTTTTAATTTATGTAAACTTTTTTCCTGATTTATAATATTCTCCAAGACCATACTCCTATCAACTTCTCTGATCTCTAGTGTCATTCTCGCAGACCCACCTCACTAGACCCCAACTACAATGGACATCTTTCAGTTCTTTAAACACTTAACTTCAATGTCTTTGCCCTTTGCACATGATGTTCATTGATATCATCTGGATATGCGTCCCCACTTAAGTATGTTGAATTGAAATCCCCAGTGTTGGAGTTGGGGTTTGTTGGGAGGTAATTGAATCATCGGGGTGGATGTCTCCTGAATGCTTTAGCACCATCCCCTTGGTGTTCTTTTTGTAATAGTAAAGATGCCAAAACCATGCCTCCTATAAAGCCTACAGAACTGTGAGTCAATTAAACCTCCTTTTTGACAAAATAAAAATTCCCAGTTTCAGGTATTTCTTTATAGCAGTGCAAGAATGGCCTAATACATTCATTATTTCTGTTCTTTATTTATCTCCCTAATAGAATATAAGCTCTATGAAGGCAGGAACCCTGTCTAGTTTGTTAATCATTATATTCCCTAGTTGTAGCATCGGGGTTTGCACAATGGGCCCTAAAAAATATTTGGCAGATGAGTGAATGAATGAAGCAAGATGGATTAGGTCAATCCAATTCCATTGGAATATTTTCATTTTTAAACATTCTGTTTCTTCTTCCTGGAACTATCTTCACTTATATTTGTTTATCTGGCTCTAGCCCTCTCTTTATTCAGGTCTTTGCAGCAATGTCTCTTTCTCAGAGAGGCCTACCCTGACCCCTATCTCTCTGCACTTGATCCTTTCTAATTTATCAGTCACTCTCTGCAAATATATTATTTATGTGTTTATAGGATGGCAGGAATTGTGCTTTTCTTATTAGAATCTGCATTTTCAGTTAAGAACAGTACTTAACACATAGGAAATGTTTTATGATAAAAGGGAGAATATTTAATGAATGAATGAAGAAAGGAAGGAATAAAACTATGGATGGTGATCTTACCTTGTTCTTTGTAGCCTCCCTCCAAGGACTGGAAATACTGACCTTTAATTCCAGCCTAGTCCCCAGAACCCAGCTACCATTAGCAGGGCTTGCCATTGCTAAGCATGTTGAAGTAGACTGAATTCTCCACCTCTGTGCTGCATTCACCTCCTGGAATTTACCTTCCCTTGTTCTAATTGCTACCAATTTGCCTGAACCATGACAAGATTGCTTTATCCCCTCGGATGTCATACTTGGCTTGCTGAACTGCATCTTCTCTCTTGCTCTGTGTCCCACCATTGCACTTCTCTTGGAAGGTTTGGGGCCTGTTCCTGTTTCCTCCCCCAGCTGCCTCAATTTGCTATATGTACCTGCCCACACATCCTGAAGTCCTGAGACATGACTGAGGAAACAGAAAAATCAAGTCCACAAAAAGTTAAAAAACAAAACAAAACAAAAAACCTCAGTGTGATGGTTAATTTTGTGTGTTAACTTGATTGGGCTACGGGATGCCCAGGTATCTTGTTGAACATTATTTCTGCATATGATGTGAGAGTGTTTGCAAAAGAGATTAGCATTCGGATTGGTAGGCCGAGTAAAGTAGATGGCTGTCCTCAATGTGGGTGGGCATCATTCAGTTCACAGCTGCAGTGAATCACATAATTTGACTATACCACATTGCATTCAACCATTCCCCTACTGGTGGCCATATACATGGCTTTTACTTTACATTGTTTGCAGTAAGCATCCTGTGCAGTCCTGGAAGACTTTCACTATGATTCCATTTATGTGAAAAGAAAAAAAAAAGTCTGAATATTTTCCACAGTATGAGCATATATGTAATTACATAAATGCATGGGAACAAGCTGTTAATAGTAGTTACTTCTGAGGGTCAAGGTAGTATTCAAAGTGACTTTTTGCTTCTCTATAATATTTTAGTTTTATAATAAGGAAAACACAAGCTACATTACTTGTGGGATTAAAGATTATTAAAAACATTAATAGAACAAACATTGGCTAAAAAAAATGTTAACCTCCTTTTCCCAAAGTACCTTTTTGGGGAGAGAGTGGAAAGTGATAATGTGATTGGACTTTGTCTATTTCCGTCTCTAGGGTAAAGTTGTGGAATGTTGCAAAAGGCAAACATCCAGATTGCCCTGGGAGGAGGCCATCTGGGTAGCCCACCACCCAATTTATTAGCATGGTAAATCATCTTTCTTTGGCGTATTTTAAGGACTTTTGACTTTTACTTTCAACTTTGTCTTTTGCGTAAACAGACTAGAATCTAATAAATGGAAACCTGTCTCAGCATTTTATTACAGAAGATTCCTGGAACACAGCTGCATCTCTGCAAAAGTTACCTAGGACTTCCCAGAAAAGCCCAGGCCCAGAATCTACAAATGCATCATGGTGCAGTGATTGGGCACCACAGCTGTTAGTGGGCTGTCACAGGGCTGTGTCATTGGATGTCTGAGCCACTGAAATACATTAGAAAGGTGTGATAACAATGAAACAAGACACCTCTTGCATTTTTATTGGGCTTTTCTTTTGCAAATGTTTCCTAGTACTTTACACATATTTAAAAGATAACAATATGATAATTTTGGGGCAGGTGTCACTATCCCTGTTTTACTGAGAGACTGCTCCAGCCATGCTGACATTTCAGTCTCTTAGTCAAGCATACAGGACCTTTGCACTTGCCGCTCCACTGCCTGGGAATGCTTTTTATCCAGACTTCCTTGCAGGATTCTTTTGTCATTTAGTTCACAGCTCTGAGGTCAACTCCTTAAAGCAACCTTCTCTGACCACCCTAGCACTCCTCCAATTACTTTCTATTACATCCTCATGTCTTATATTCTGTAAAGAACATACCAGTGTCTATAAATATGCGGTTGACTTCTTTATGTATGTCTGTCTTCCTCCAGTCAAACATGAAGGGGCATAGCACTTTATCATGGTCACTGCTAAATGCACAGGACAGTTCCTGCTATCCTGTAGGCACTCAAGAATAGCTTTGAATACATGAATAAATTGTTTCCCAGTGATTGGTCTAGAACAGTGGTTCTCAGTCCTGATAGGCACATTAGAATTACCTAGAGGTCTTTTAAAAAATACAGTAGCCAGGACCACCCTTCAGCAGTGCCCATTTACTGGGGCTGCAGCGGAGCCCAGCACTTTGTATTTTTAAAAGCTACTTAGATGATTCTAATGTATGCCCAAGTCTGGGGAGCCTGGGCTGGATAATCTTTTCAGTTCTTTGTGATCCTGTTGCATTTCCCCAGGAGAAAGATTATGGTGATAGGGACTGCAGTGGTCACAGGGAAGGTGGTTAGATGGGGTTGCACTTGGAGTAGGATACAGTACACCTGAGGCCAGACAGATGGAGACATGCCTGAGATAATTTGCTTTGTCAGCAGAACTGAGACCACAACCCACAGGTTCTGATTATAAAGAAGCGCTCTCCCTGAAACATGGTGTCACCCTCTTCTTAGACATCCATTTACTCCACGGTATTCTGAGACCCTACAGAAGTCAGCGCACAGATATTGACTACCTCCTCTCTGAGCTTAGAATTGCATTTAAGTGGCAGATCAGCTGAAAGGAAGAAACTTCTGGATATGAGCCTCCTGTTATTATTGTTTTCATCCTCCTGTTTTTCCTTCTGCTTCAATTCTCTTACTCTCTGCATTTCTCTCTCTGTAATCTTACCACTTTCTAGTCTCCCTAGAACTTTCTAGAATGCTTCCTCAAATATTTGAAAGTCCCCCTTTTTCCTTCCATCCTTCCCTCTCACTCTTTTTCTCCTTCCTTTCTTCCTTCCTTCCTTCCTTCCCTCCCTCCCTCCTTTCTCTCTCTTTCTTTCCTTTCTTTCTTTCATTTCTCTTTCTTTCTTTCTTTTTCTTCCTTTTCCTTTCTTTCTTTTTTCTTTTTCTTTCTTTCTTTTTCTTTATTTCTCTCTTTCCTTTCTGTCTTCCTCTCTCCCTCCTTCTCTTTCTTTCTCTCTCCCTCCCTCCCTCCCTCCTTCCTTCCTTCCTTCTTTCTTTTCTCTTCCTCTTCCTTCCTTCCTTCCTTCCTTCCTTCCTTCCTTCCTTCCTTCCTTTCTTTCTCTTTTCTTTCTTTTCTTTCTTCCAAAACATGGAGAGTTCTCTGTATTGCACTGTGTGCAATCTATGGATAAGAAAAAGCTCTGCATCCAAACACTTCATCACATCCTCATGCAAGGAGGCCACACAAATTACACTTCACTGTAAATCCCAGATGAACTTCTCATCTTCTCAGACTAGAGAAATGGGGAGAGAATTGGAGTGCGGTCACTTGACCCTTTTCTAGCCTGTGGGAGTTGCAAAGTTCCTGGGAAACAATAGACCATCAAGGAATTTGGAGAATATGGGTCACATGAATTTTTGAATTTTGTCAGTCTCTAAACAAAACCCCCTCTTCTGTCAATTAGACAAGTGATTTATGAGGAGTGAAGTTTGCACATGGTTTGGACACACCATGCCCTGGGGATGAAAAGAGAAGGAAATGTGATTTTATTTGGAAGACGTTTTAGACTGTTGGCTGTCTAGTAGAGAATAAAATCTGGGTGCACAAGGGATAGAGCAGAGGTGGGGCTGGTGCAGAGTAGAAGGGTGGATTGAACAAGATGCAGGGGCTGGCCCTGAGTGAAGCACAGCATTGCTTGCAGCTGTGGGATGGTTTAGGGGTCCCATTACCCTAGATTCCTATAAGATCTCCTTTCTTTCTGATACAGTGGTGAGGAGACAGAGGGCATGCCATGTTCAGCCCTCTTGGCACTGGTGGGAACTTGTGCTTGGTGTCTGTGTACATAGATGTGAAATTCACCAGACCTGACATTCTGCTGGGTTGTTCAGGGGGAAAGGCCAGGTGGGGCATGGCATGGTCATTATGTGACCACATAGCACACACTGTTCTTCTCTGATTCAGCACTTCACATTCTCCAGTGGAAAATTAGCAAGAAATACTCATTTGTGTCAGTCTTTCCTCATGATTTAAATGTTGTAAGCTTTAACCAGGACACCTGTGTTTGTTAAGCAATCATAGAGAAGGCTTTTGAGAGGTTTACAAAAGACTAGGCAGTGCAAGGGATGAGTAATGAAATGGAGGTTCCCCTTGGGGTAGAAGAGAGTGTGTGGGAAGATGTAGTTGGGAGGGGTAGAAAAGAAGGGAGTGATGTGAAAAACTAGCTTCTGTATTCATCCATTCAACACTTTTATAGCTATTTATTGAGCTCCGTTGTGTACAAGGTACTTTAATAAGCATAGAATGTATATCAGGTTAAATCTGAGAGTCCTTGACTTTCCTATTTTTGTTCACCATATTCCTACTTATTGCCTGTGGAGACTTTCCTGACTCCTAGGCAGACATGTTGCTGTTTCTCTATGCTTTAGCTCTTGCTTCTCTATGCTTTTGTGCATACTTCTCCTTTGGCACTTATCACACTTATTATACTCTAATTTTCTGTGCTTATATCTGCCTATTTTATAAGGCTCTGAGCCCTGCAGGCAGGAGTCGTGTCATAGTCATCTCTGACTCCCATGCACACAGAAGGTGCTTAGTAAAGGTTTTAAAACAAATTTGACAATGAACATTTAATTTGGGAAGGTAGATTGGTCTTCACATATTTATAAATATGATGATGGTGATGATGACGATGATGTGGATGATTTAATTTCCGAATCTGTTCTAGGAACCGAGGAGGCAGGTTTGAATGTGATATGGTAAGACCCATGGATTTTTAATTTCATTCTTCAAACAATTAATAATATGAGAACAATCCCATGGAAGATCAGTGGGTGCACCAAAATTAGTGGTCATTATTTAGATAGGGTTGATACAGTTGTTATTGTTGTTTCAAATCAAATCAGTGTGGTCCCTCACTAACTCATCTGTTCCATCTCTTATTGTCCTCAAACCATGCCTTCAACATGTGTCACATCCAGGAAGTACTCAACAGTAGTAACAATGATTATAATAATAATTAATAGTTATTGAGTCTTTCCATTTGTTAAGGTCTATTCTGAGTGCTTTTCATGTTTCATTTTATTTCTTCCTCATGCAATCCCATGAGGCTATCAGTACTATTATTTTAGTTCTGAAATAAAGAATGGAGATGTAAAGAGTTTAATTAACTTGCTTAAGGTCACACAAGCTTATAGGCAGGATAGAAGCAGAATTCCTGCCTAGGGAATCTACCTTCAGAGACTGTAATTTTTATTTTTTATTATTTTCAGACAGAGTCTCACTCTGTCACCCAGGTTGGAGTGAAGTGGCTCGATCTTGGCTCACTGCAACCTCCACCTCCCGGGTCCAAGCAATTCTACTGCCTCAGCCTCCCGAGTAGCTGGGATTACAGCTGTGTGCCACCACACCCAGCTAATTTTTGTATTTTTAGTAGATAGGGTTTCACTGTGCTGGCCAGGCTTGTCTTGATCTCCTGACCTAGTAATCCGCCTGCCTCGGCCTCCCAAAGTGCTGGGATTACAGGCATGAGCCACTGTGCCTGGCCCAGGGACTGTATTCTTAACTTCTGTGCTATATTTTATCCTCTCTTTGACTATTGGCCCTATAGGAGATTTATGCACATGGAGGGATAAACAAGTTTCACCCTTTGTGTTGAGGATCTTTTGCTTGAAGGAGACATTCCTTGCACTGAGTTTCCCTCATTTACTCTTCAGGAGTGGGCATCATCCTCTTTGAGAAGTTGTCCCTAATCTTTTCCAGAAGAAGCCAGATACTGCTTTCTGTAATTCTATAAAAACTTTTGTTCTCCTTTTTCATGTGACTTCAACTGTATTCATCCAGTTTCTTGTCTGCTGCTCCCATGAGTCTGAGTTCCTGAAGATCAGAAATTTTTCAACTCATAATGCCTAGCACCTAGTGCTCAATAGTTTGTTTGATTAGTTAATTTTTAAAAATGTGTAATTTACTTCTCATTTTTCAAGAGCCTGATGGAAAGAATGTTTATTCACTTATTACAGCTAGTCATTTATTCATTCTTTCAATAGATACTTATTAAGAGAGGACCTGTTTATGTTAAGCATTCTTCTGTGGACTGGGAATATGAAGGTGAAAAAGAATATACATGGTTCTTGTTCATAAGAGGCTTACAGTCTACTACTGGGGGGTCTAGATACATTAACCAGAATTGTCAAAAATTTGAGAAAATTACAGAGTGTTATGGGAAAATGTAAAGCTAAACAGAAGGGTCCCTGGGCCTCAGAGAAAGCCCCCGATCCTACCAATGAACTCAGGGTATACTCTAGAGAGTCAAAGGATGACACATTTGACATCCTTTGACTCTCTAGGATATGACCAAATGTGTCATCATTGGACTCTCTAGGATATGCTCAAATGTGTCACCCTTTGACTCTCTAATATATGACCAAATATGTCATCCTTTGACTCTCCAGGATATACCTCAAGTCAATAGCCACTTCTTATTGCAGGCCAATTAAATGCAGATTTGGACAAGCCTGGAAAAGTCAATACATTATTCTTACAAGAAGTCTTAGAACGATTGAGTTAAAGAGACCTCAACAATCATTGAATCCAAACTTCACATACAGTGGAAGGGCTCACAATAAACTTCTGGGTAAACTGATTGTTCATGGAGAATATGAAATCCATGCCACTTTATAAGGATTTACTCAATGTCCCAGGACTATTCCTAGGAACAAATGGAGGCCAGTGTCTTCCCAGAAACTTTATGAGGCATTTAGAGACATATCTTGGTGGCCTCAGGTACTTTTACACAGAATCCAGAACAAATCATCCCAAACCATGTCTGAGTTTTGTCAGGGATTTATTTCAAATTCATCTTGGTGCTACCCTCTGGTGGGTAAAATCAGACAGCAGAGTTTGAACTTCTAATCCTGAAGAACTTTCTGATGGAGTGATTTTTTGTTTTATTTAGAGGAGGGATCATAAGATATTATTAAAACAACTTGAACATCTGGTTTGGGAATAAAGTCATTTAATTGTGCGACTGCCAAGCCACAGAGCCAAGCTTACCAAGAAAGCCTTCTTTCCTCCCAGCCTTACGTAAAGCCTAATACCCAACTATAACAATATGAACCCTCCAACACAAACGAAGAGTAAAAGGGAGTAGAATGGGGTCTTTACGTCAATGACAATTCACCTGGTGGTTGGAAAGCCAGAACCTGTTTTCTCAAGCTACTTACCGCCTATTCAAACTCTCAGTGAATACTATAAAGAAAGCAGTATCAAAAAGAGGCGTTCATTGAATCCCAGGAAAATTCCTCCTCCCACCACCACTGCCCTTTCCCCTATGAAGTTGAAGGTCTGAGGTCAGTCATAGAGGAAATAAGAATCAGATTTGGCAAGGACCCTTAAAGGACAAATGGAATGAGGTTATTCTAACTATGTGAGTCCAGTACTAGTGGAGCCTTGTCCTGCTGTTGGCCAAATGCTCAAGATACGGTCCTTAAGCTATTTAGACTCATTCATTTATTCAAAAAATATTGAGCACCTATCAGCTAATAGGCTCTGTGTCAGGCACAGGGCTCTATGATGGGATGGCACTTACATTTTAGGCAGCTAAAATACACTAAACAGATACATGCATACAACTATTGCTAGGGCGAAAGAACTATGAAAGAAACACACAAAACTCTGGGAATTTCTTCCTATCACATCTATGGCAGACCTGTTAGTCAACTATTACACCCTTTCCCATACTCCTCTCAGCGAAAACCAGTTGACAAAAAGTTGAAGTCTACCTGCTATCACCAAACCTGGGTTTTCAGATAAGGACACTAACACTCCTAAACAGGACATATCTATGTCATACCTGCTTAGTCACCATATCAGAGTTGGAAAACAGCTTAGAGATCTTCTTTGCTGAAGCCCCTTGTTTTGCAGTGACCCACAATGGAGAAGTAACCTGCCCCAATATCTCAGGATGTCACCAGAGGCAAATGCCTGGTTAGAACTCATGTCTCATAACTTTAATTCTAGGACCTTTGCCTGTTATCTTCAGTGGAGACTAACATTTTTGTCTTATCCTACCCAATCATCTCCATCCACTTACTGTGCTTTCATAACTTGAAGAACCTTGTGAGAGAGGAAAGTTTACAAAGGTCAGGAGTTAAGTAATTTTTATGGTTGGCAAGAGGTATCAATGAGTGGTAGATTATGAATGCTTAAACAGGAAAAGCATATCAGAGCCTGGCAACTGAACAGAGATTAGGATCTTTCTTAATTGTCAGAATTTCAGAATGTGGAAAAATCATCTTCCTGTTGAGTCTTCAAGTCATCTTTTCAGGGCTAGGGATTTGGGAAAATATAGGAGAAAGGGCAAGAGGGGAGGGAGACAGAGAGGCAGGAATTGGATTTTTAAAATATATTTGTGATCTGTTCTTGCACTGACTACCTACCTAATGCAAATGCTGAGAATGGTTCAGTATGTGCCAAATTGATGATGCTGTTTTTTGCATCTCATAGCAATTTGCCAGAGGAAGTCAACTATAAACAGGTTTTTAGGCTGGCAATCCAAGACTCCTTACAGGATTGACTCAGCAGTTATTTTGTCCAAGGTACATAGAACAGATTTACTAAGTCTGGGTCATTCTGATAAATTCTTGAAAACAGGGACCTAGACAGCAAGGGGAGAACATCAAAGATCTCCTGGGGCTGTAACCATAGTTGGCAACTGGCCTGTGTCCTCACTTCACTCCAGTCCTGGGGCCTACAGCAAAAAGAAACTCACAAGGCAGAAGTCCTCCTTTGCCCTCTTTAAGCCATCTGCTTTGATATGGCTCCCCTGAAGAATCAGAGCTTCTAGATTTCAAAAAAATCTCACCAGATCATCTATTCCAGCCCTTACTTCATGGAGGTAAATTAAAATTGTCATTAACAAAACCATAGTACAGGCTTTCATGTGGAAAGAAGAAGGGTTAGAGCACTGAGTGAGCAAAGGGGTCCCTAAAGACCTCTGGGAACAGGAAGTAAGTGACTCCCTGGCTTAGGTAAGAAAAAAAGAAGGACATAAGAAAATAGTACTATTCAAGCTTTGGCATGCACCAGAATCACCGACAGGGCTTTTAAAACACAAATCCCTGGACCTTACCCCCAGAACTTCTAATTCTGGTGGGTCTGGGGCACTGGAATTCCCATTTCTTTACTTTTTTATTTTTATTTTTTGAGATGGAGTCTCGCTCTGTCACCCAGGCTGGAGTGCAGTAGCACTATCTCGGTTCACTGTAACCTCTGCCCCCCGGGTTCAGGCAATTCTTCTGCCTCAGCCTCCTGAGTAGCTGGGATTACAGGTGTGCACCACCACACCTGGCTAATTTTTGTATTTTTAGTAGAGATGAGGTTTCACCATGTTGGTCAGGCTGGTCTTGAACTCCTGACCTTGTGATCTGCCTGCCTTGGCCTCCCAAAGTGTTGGGATTACAGGTGTGAGCCACTGCGCCCAGCCTAGAATTCGCATTTCTAACAAGTTCCCAGGTGATGCCAATGCTTCTGGTACAGAAACCACACTTAGAAAACTTCTGTAATAGATAAAAAGAGAACAGAGAAGAAGGCAACTGTATGAAGCCACTCAATTCCCTTATTCTCTAAAGGCTTCATGGAGGGAGTTGGTGAGTAGATATTTTCCCTAGTTAGGTAGATGGATGCAGTCTTTTCTTTCCTTTAAGTGTCATATTTGAATTTAGTGAGGGTGCTGTGCAAGGGAGGGCTATGCCAGCTGGCATAGTTCACAAAACATAATTCCCTGTGGAAATTCACTAAAAAATCACAAAGAGGTGAAGTCAGATGCTGCCCAAGGGTCACAAGGTTGAGCCCTGGAGGGAGTGAGGGACTAGCTTGGATCTGGTGAATTGCGGTGGGAGTGGGGTGGTAAACAGGAGAGAGAAGCAGATCCAGCTCTCTTGTTTGCCATTGCTCATCACTAAGTATATTACAGGCTGTAAATTATAAGTAACTTCATATTTTTCCAATTATATTAACTTTTATTCATATTTAGGGGATACTGCAATGTGGGAGAAAGGGCCCTGGACAGGGAGCTGGCAAGTCGCAATCCTGGCTCCACCCCAGTTAGTATTGTGATAATTAGTGTTCCTCTCTGCATCCGAGCTTCTTTATTAGGAAACTGAAATAAAAATGTTTCTAAACACTCCTTGAGGGTCCAATGAGATAAAGTATAAAGGCACTTTGCAGAAATATAAAGTACTATAGAAGTGGAAGAAATACCTTTTTACTCACTCACTCATTCGTTTGACAAAATTGTATTAGGAATCAATCACTTGCTGTACTCTGAGGACATCGTGAAGAACAAAAGAAACAAGGTTCTTGCTTCATTAGGGAGAAAAGAGGAAATAATAGGCTTTCTTTTCAATCTCCTCCCCTGACCTTGCTACTACGGAGAAAACTTTTAGTGGGACCACAGCAGAGAGTTAATAGACACACCTTTAGAGTTTTCCTGGGAGAGGGTCTTCAGGTGCCCTTGCATGCCCTCTCCAGACTACTACATAGTCTCATCTCTAAGCAGAAAGAGACAGATGAGGGAGAAGAGGTATTGAGCCAGTGAGGTGGGGAGTGGTGGAAAAGGCCTCACAGTAGAGTCACTGGGTCCCAATCCTAGTACTCAATGGGTGGCTTTGGATGAGTTATTTAACACCTCCATGGCCCAATTTTTATCTATTATATGGACATAAGTCATGGCTAAGATTCAGCAGTACTGGTTGGTGAAACATTGAAATACTTCTGTCCCAGTTGGTAAAAGTTACTGCCACTCAAGTATCTCCTATTCCTGCTACTCTGAGTACTCATGCCCTACCCTGTCCTGGGACCTTTCCACAGTCCAGCAAATAAGAAGTAATGCCTGCCACAGTGGGTGAATCCACTCTGCTTCAGTAAAACTTCGATAGTTTCTGGGTGGCTGATGACCGTGTCAAATGTATTGTTAAATATTTTGACTATCACTTGTCTACACAACTTTTGTGAGGATCTCATTACAATCTCAATAAGCAAATGTCTTTTTGTGTGCTCAGTGTAGTCTTGTTTCCTCCTCCAGGCAGAAATGGACTGTTTGGTGATGGAGGCTGAGCAGAAGTGGG
Organism: Hylobates moloch; assembly: GCF_009828535.3. Lineage (NCBI taxonomy): Eukaryota > Metazoa > Chordata > Mammalia > Primates > Hylobatidae > Hylobates > Hylobates moloch. The sequence continues at coordinate 30,264,687 of NW_026652287.1, read as the reverse complement.
CTAAAAGGATTGGAAGGAGAGTAACTGGTGAAGAAGGAGCAAAGAGTGAGGCACAGTAAGTTAGTGGTGGCGGGGGGGTAGGGGGTGGGGGGTGCAGGCAGCTTCTCTCTGGACCTGGGATGCACTTAGCAAGTCCCTTCTTGGAGTCCAGAGAGAAAGTAAGAGCTCAGGGCATGTCAAAGGGCTTGCAATTCTTTGAATGGAACACAAAGTGTTATTGTTACATAGTAACAGCTCTTGCTCACATCGACAATTTATTCCATTCTAATTCTAATCTCTTCTTCACTGGGGAGACAAAAGTCTGCACATTTCTCCCTTGCACAGCCCTGCAACTTGCTACTGGGAGAATGGTTTCCTTGTTTCCCTGAGACTCACATTTGCACTTTCTTGGCAAACCTGCTGAGAGGTATCAGTCACTGGACACACCCCAGAACATTGATATGTTTGGAATTTAATCAAAAGCCCCACAAAAATGGGACTATTTACCTTACTCCTGGAAACACCCATTTGAAAAATATTTAAAAGCTATCAAAATACAAATTATTAGGACTCTGCCCTTCACAATGAGCTTTTTAGGATTTATGTATTTTGATATATGCCTCATTCCTCCCAAAAAAATGAGGTCAGGCATTTCCCCGATTCTGACATTTTAGTGCAGTGAGTAGTAAAAAGATGGATAGGGTCCAACCCTGTTTTTCCATACTTCTTTACCTTGTTCTTTGGTGTCTGTTTTCTTGCAGGAGGGGCCTGGGAAAGCCTCTCCCAGCAATCTCAGGTGGCATGGTCTTAGTGCCTGGAATTGCCAACCTTGGAGTTCCAACTCTGCGTCTTTGAAGTCTGGCTAGGAGCAGTCACCAATCTGAAAGTCAAGGCCCACAGGAGCCTGAGAGTCCAGGAGCCCAGAAAGAGACAGGCAGACAGAGAGAGAGAGAAAGAGAGAGAGAGAGAGACAGACAGACAGGCAGACACACACATACACACACACACACACACAGAGAGAGAGAGAGAGAGAATCAACTATGCTGCTGCTTACCAGCCTTTTACTTCCTTACTTGTTACTCTTATTGTGTCCTCTGACACCAGCCTAGGGGTTGTTTTAAAGCTTCTCCATGATTCTCAAATCTTCAGACTCACCCTCCCCACCTAGCTCTCTAAAATGCCACCAGCTCCCCCTCTGCATTGGAAATATCCATCTTCCCTGAAAGAGTGACGCTCAGACTTAAGACCACGGCACACCGGCTCAGCCAAGAGATCTTTATTGGAGGCAGCAGGCTGGGCTGGGCAGGAGAGAGAGAGAGAGGGAGTGGTGGGGGGTTTGCTTCTTTTATGCCCAGGAGGGCTGTGTGGATGTTTGTGATTGGGTGGGGTGGGGCTTAGAGCGAGGCGGGAAAAACACCTCTTTCTGATTGGTTTTTCCTTTGGCGGGCTTGCATTGAGGAAGAAGAACCCGGAACCAGCGCCATTAGGGTGCTCTAGTTACCTAACATTCCCCGCTCACTATTCCTCTCCATCTCAAAATGTTCCTTTGTTCTTTACTCTCTTCCTTTCCTTTGGCATCTGGGGAAGGTTTGTTCTCCTTGTCAAATTGAAGGCCCCGACCTGGGCTGATGATCAAATACCACTCAGTGATCTCCTCTTGGGTAATTTCAGTCTCACCATTTTCCCTTTCTGTAAGAAGGACTCTCAGTCTTTCCCACACAATGCCCTCTCAATGTGCACTCCACCTCTCTTTTCCTTCCTTTTAGAATTGTTAGATTAATAGCCCGCTGGCTGGCTCCTCTTTCTCACCTCATCTCATTCCAATCTGCAGATTGCAATTCTGATTGGGATCTTACTTCTGGTCAAATTGCAATATTGAAACATAATTGGTGGTGTAACGATTTCACCATTGATGACTCTCAAATCATCCAAGTCAGTTTTTTCTTTCTTTCTCAGTCTTACTCTCACCCTTCCCACACTACAGGGCATAGGACACTGCTGACATCCCCTTGCTTCTTGAATGAATGCTTTCTGCTACACTACAGTAGTAGTTCTCTTGAGGCCAAGGACAGTTTTTCTCAAGTTTCGTAAATGATGCCTCCTTGGCATTCCTGAGATTCTTCTCCTCTCCTCCTTTTTTTTCCTTTACTCCACCCCCCCTCCCTTGTCTCATGCACTGCCATGGTTTTGGTGACTACTTTACCTCTATAGAAATGACTCCCAAATCCTTGCCTCCAGAGGTCTCTTGCCTCCTGGATCATAGTCCCTCAATTCTACCTGCTGGATTTTTCCTTTGGTATACTGCTGGCATCTTAACCCAGAGTGTTCAATACCCAAATCATTCCCCTCTTGAAACAGACTCAGTCTTTTCAGCCTCTTTACTTTTGTAAATGGTATAAACATTACCTTAGTCATGCAAACTAAAAATATTTGCTTCTGCATTGCATCACTCTATTTATTTAACTTACTTTTTCTGTTTGTTTGGTTGTTTTCTGCACTGGCTCTTGGCTCTACTCCCTGCTTTCCACTGTAGTTGCTCTCACCTGAATGTATAGTTTATCTTTCTGCTTGGATGCTTGCAATAGCCTGTTTGGTGATTGTTTCCTTGATTTTGTTTTCTCTTTTTCCAATTATCTAACACACTCAGACAAACTGATCTTTTTTTAAAAATTTTTTCTGAGACAGAGTCTCGCTGTGTCACCCAGGCTGGAGTGCAGTGGTGTGACCTTGGCTCACTGTCACCTCTGCCAGGTTCAAGCAATTCTCCTGCCTCAGCCTCCCAAGTATCTGGGATTACAGGCACCCGCCACCACGCCCGGCTAATTTTTTGTATTTTTAGTAAAGATTGGGCTTCATTATGTTGGCCAGGCTGGTCTCAAACTCCTGACCTCAAATGATCCACCCACCTCGGCAAACTGATCTTCTTAAAGCCCACTTCTGATGAGTCTGCTGGCTTCACCTCTCTGCTAAATTAAACTAATCTTTAAAATGGCATTTAAGGTCCTAAAAGATCTTTCAGGGCTCAATTCTCAGTACTGTCCTAAAATTAATCTATTTTCTAATCAAATGTGATGGCTCAAGATTTCCCAGTAATTTCCAAATTTTGCCCCTTTATTTATATTCTTTGCTTTACCTAGCTCCCCCAAGAGTAATTTTGCTCAAATGCAGTGGAATCAATTCCTTCTCTGAAACCCTATAAAACTTAGTTTGCACCTGCTTTTTACCATGATCATTGTCTGCTTAATATTGCATATTTTGGTAGCCTAATTATTCTACTTCTATCTCTTCCAGTTTATAAAATCTTTGAAGGGAAAGAGTATATTGTAGGCTTTCTTAGAATCTTGCATGGCATCCGGGGCAGTATCTTTTGCATTGTAGGCCCCAATATATATTTGTTGAATGCTAAATAAAGTAATCATATTTTTAGAAACTTTATATTCAGTTTCTTGTTTTAGAAAATATTTTACTTTTTTATTTTATTAATTTTTTATTTTAATTAATGACTGGAAAATACTAGTAACTATTCACCTCACATAAACATTCTCAGAACAAACTCATTTCTCCCGAAGGTGACTACATCCATCAACATTTAGAGATAATTCTTCGGAAGCAAGATGGTGGACTGGAGGGCTCCACTAATTGTCCTTCCAACGAGGACACCAATTTAAAAACTATCTATACACACACAAAAGCACCTTCATAAGATCCAATAATCATGTGAGCACTCACAGTACCTGGTTTTAACTTCATATCACTGAAAGAGGCACAGAAGAGACAGGAGAAACAGTCCTGAATCGCCAATGCCGCCCCCTCCTCAAACCACTTGCAGTGGTGCATGGTGTGAAGCATTTCTATGCTCTGGGGAGAGGAAGAGTGGAGTAATTATGAGACATTGACTCAGTGGTGCCTTGTTCAAGTAGAATGTAAAAAACAGACCAAGCTCACATGACACCCAGCCACGGAGGGGGCATTTAAGCCAGCCCAAGACTGAGAGGAATTGCCGATCCCAGCATGGGAACATAAGTTCCCACAAGCCTTGCCCCTGTGGGCTAAAGTGCTCTGGGGCCTCAAATAAATTCCAAAGGCAGCCTGGGCCACAAGAACTGCAACTCCTAAGTGAGTCCTAATGCTGAAATGGGCCCAGAGCCAGTGGACTGTGGGGGGAATTAGACCTACTGAGACATCAGTTGGGGTGGTTAAGGAAGTGCTGGCATCACTCCTCCCCTAACCAGAGGCTGCACAGATTGCAGCTCCAAAAGAGACCCTTTTATTCTGCTTGAGGAGAGAAGAGGGAAGAGTGGGGAGGACTTTGTCTTGCATCTTGGATACCAGCTCAACCACAGCAGGATAGGGAACCCACTAGAGATGTGAGGCCCTAGCTCATGGATGACATTTCTAGACACACCATGGGCTAAAAGGGAACCTGTTGCCCTGAAAAGAAGAACACAGTCCTGGCAGTCCTGCTAACTTGAAAAGCCATTGGACCCTAAATAACCAGCATTCATAACCGGGTAAACAATCCAGAACATTGTGGGCCTTGGTGATATTCTGAGACTTGCTGGCTTCAGGTGAGACTCAGTACATTCTCAACTGTGGTGGCTGTGGGGCAAGGATTTTTCTGTTTGAGAAAAGTGGAGAGAAATGTACAGGTGACTTTGTCTTGCATCTTAGGTCCCAGCTCTGGCCACAGTGGGCTTTTGGTGTCCCCAATCCCAGCATTTGGCTCTTGGATGGCATTTCTGAACCTGCTCTGGGCCAGAGGGGAGCTCACTGCCCTGAAGGGCGAGTCCCAGACCAGGCAGCATTCAGCATAAACTGACTGAAGAGCCCTTGGGCCTTAAGGGTACATTGGTGGCAGTCTGGCAGTACTTACTGTGGGCTTGTGGTGGCAGTGCCCAGAGTGAGGCTTCTCTGCCTTTGGAAAGTGTAGGGAAGAGTGGGAAGAACTGCATCTTGTGGTATGAGTGTCAGCTCAGCTGCAGTACAATAGAACACCAGGTAGACTTCTAAGGTTTTTGACTCTAGTCCCTCGCTTCTGGACGGCACCACTGGACCTGTCTGGAGACTGGGAAGCTTGCCACCCTGAAGGGAAGGACACAGGCATGGCTGGCTTTGCCATCTACTGATTTTGGAGCCCCAGGGCCTTGAGCAAACATAGACAGTAGCCAGGGAGTGGTTATAGAAAACCTTGGGTAAGATTCAGTGCTGTGCTGGCTTCAGATCTGACTCAGCACAATCCTAGTGCTGGTGGCCAAAGGAGTGCTTGTGTCACTCCACCCCCAGCTCTAGGTGGCTCAGAACAGAGAGACTTTGGGAGAATGTAAAGCAAGAGAACAAGATTCTCTGTCTGGTAATCCAGAGAATTCTGGATCGTGTTCAAGACTCTATGAGTCTACAGGAACCAGAGCATTGCTAGCTTGGGGTGCCTAAAATAGATACAGCTTAGATCACAACAACAAAGTTTTGTGTTTTTTTTTTTGTTTTTTGTTTTTTGTTTTTTTTTTTGAGTATCTGGAAAGCCTTCCCAGGAAGGATGAATACAAACAAGCCCAAACTGCAAAGACTACAATAAATACCTAACTCTTCAATGCCAAGACACATATGCTCATCTACAATATCAAGGCTGCCCAAGAAAACATGACTTTAAGAAAGTAACTAAATAAGGCACCAAGGATCAATCCTGGAGAAACAGAAGTAGGTGACCTTTCAGACAGAGAACTCAAAATAGCTGTTTTGAGGAAACTCAAAGAAATTGAAGATAACATAGAGAAGGAATTCTGAATCCTATCCGATAAATTTAACAAATAGATTAAAATAATTTAAAAGAATCAAGCAGAAATTCTGGAGCTGAAAAATGCAATTGACAAACTGAAGAATGCATCAGAGTCTGTTGATAGCAGAAGAAATAATTAGTAAGCTTGAAGACAGGCTTTTGAAAATACACAGATGAGACAAAAGAAAAAAGAAAAAACCAACAAAACATGTCTGTAGGACATAGAAAATAGTCTCAAAATGGCAAATCTAAGAGTAATTGACCTTAAAGAGGAGGTAGAGAAAGAGATAGGGATAAAAAATTTATTCAAACAGATCATAATACAGAACATTCCAAACCTAAAGAAAGACATCAATATCCAAGTACAAGAAGGTTATAGAACACTAAGCAGATTTAACCCAAAGAAGACTACCTAAAAGCATTTCATAACCAAACTCCCAAAGGTCAAGAATAAAGAAAAGATCCTAAAAGCAGCAAGAGAAAATAAACCAAACACATACAATGGAGCTCTAATATGTCTGGCAGCAAATTTTTCAGTGGAAACCTACAGGCCAGGAGAGAGTGGGGTGACATATTTAAAGTGCTGAAGGAAAAAAAAAAAAAAAACTTTTATCCTAGAATAGTATAGTCAGCAGAAATATCCTTCAAACACGAAGAAGAAATAAGATCTTTCCAGACCAAAAAAAGCTGAGGGATTACATTAACACCAGACCTGTCCTGTAAGAAATGCTAAGGGAGTACTTTAATCAGAATGAAAAGAATGCTAATGAGCAAGAAGAAATCATCCAAAGGTACAAAACTCAGTCTTAGTAGTAGATACACAGAAAAACACAGAACATTATAATACTGTACTGTTATATGTAAACTACTCTTATCTTAAGCAAAAAGACTAAATGATGAACCAATCAAAAATAATAGCTACAACAGCTTTTCAAGACATAGGCAGTACAATAAGATATGAATAGAAACAACACAAAGTTAAAAAGTGATAGAATGAAGTTAAGGCAGAGAGTGTTTATTCATTTTCTTTTTGCTTGTTTGTTTATGTAAACAGTGCTAAGTTGTTATTGGCTGAAAATAATAGACTATAAGATAGTATTTGCAAGCCTCATAGTAACCTCAATCCAAAAAACATACGACAGGTACACAAAAAATAAAAAGCAAGAAACTAAAACATATTATCAGAGAAAATAATCTTCACTAAAAGGAAGACAGGAAGGAAAGAAAGAAGGAAGACCAGAAAACAAATAACAAGATGCCAGGAGTAAGACCTTATTTATAAAAATAACATTGAATGTAAATGGACTAAGCTTTCCAATCAAAAGACATAGACTAGCTGAATAGATGAAAACAAACAAACAAACAAACAACTACAACAACAACAACAAAAAACAGGCTGGGCTTGGTGTGTTACACCTGTATTCCCAGCACTTTGGGAGGTGGAGATGGGCAGATCGCGAGGTCAGGAGATTGAGACCATCCTGCCCAACGTGGTGAAACCCCGTCTCTACTAAAAGTACAAAAATTAGCTGGGTGTGGTGGTGCATGCCTGTAATACCAGCTACTTGGGAGGCTGAGGCATGAGATCACTTGCACCTGGGAGGCAGAGATTGCAGTGAGCCAAGATCACACCACTGCACTCCAGCCTGGTGACAGAGCAAGACTCCATCTCAAAAAAAAAAAAAAAAAAATCAATACTCAGTAGTCTTTTGCCTACCCGAAATATACTTCATCTATAAAGACACACATAGACTGAAAGTAAAGGGGTAGAAAAAGATATTCCATGCCAAAGGAAACCAAAAAAGAGAAGGAATAGCTATATTTATATCAGACAGAATAGATTTCAAGACAACAACTGAGGTAACAGGAAACTATGTGGTGATAAAGGGGTCAATTCAGCAAGAGGATATAACAATTTTAAATATATATGCACCCAACACTGGAGCATCCAGATATATAAAGCAAATATTATTAGAGACAGACCCTAATACAATAATAGCTGGAGACTTTAACACCCTACTTTTAGTATTCGATAGATTTTCCGACAGAAAATCAACAAAGAAATATCAGACTTAATCTGTGCCATAGACCAAATGAATCTAATAGATATTTACAGAACATTTCATCCAATGGCTGCAGAATATATATTCTTTTCCTAACACTTAAATCATTCTCAAGGATAGCCCACATGTTGGGTCACAAAACAATTCTTAAATTATTCAAAAAATTAAAATAATATCAAGCAGTTCTCTGATGACAATGAAATAAAACCAGAAATCAATAACGAGAAGAATTTTGGAAACAATACCAATACAAGCATAAACTATATGCTCCTGAATGACCAGTGGGTCAATGAAGAAATTAAAAAGAAAATTGAAAAATTCCTTGAAACAAATAATGGAAACACAACATGCAAAAACCTATGGGAGACAGCAAAAGCAGTACTAAGAGGGAAGTTTAGAGCTATAAGTGGCTACATGAAAAAAGAAGAAAAACTTCAAATAATAATAAAAAAAACTAACAATGCATCTTAAGGAACTAGAAAAGGAAGAGTAAACCAAACCTAATCTTGTCTTGTTTAGAATAAAACAAATAGTAAAGATCATAGCAGAAACAAATAAAATTGAAATGAAAACAATGCAGATCAATGAAACAAAAAGTTGTGTTTTTGAAAGGTTAAGCAAAATTGACAAACCTTTAGCCAGACTAATTAAGAAAAAAAGAGAGAACATCCAAATAAATAAATTCAGAGATGAAAGAGGAGACATTACAATGAATACTGCAGAAACTCAAAGGATCATCAGTAGCAATGAGCAACTATGTGCCAACAAATTGGAAAATCTGGAAGAAATGGACAGATTCCTAGACACATATAACCTACCAACACTGAACCATGAAGAAATAAAAAACCTGAACAGACCAATAACAAGTAATGAGACCTAAGCCATAATGAAAAGTCTCCCATAAAGAAAAGCCCAGGACCCAAGGCCTTCACTGCTGAATTCTACCAAACATTTAAAGAAGAGCTAATACCAATCCTACTCAAACTATTCCAAAAAATAGAGAAGGAGGGAGTGCTTCCAAACTCATTCTGTGAGGCCAGTATTACCCTGATACCAAAACCAGACAAAGACACATCAAAAAAAAGAAACCTACAGGCCAGTATCTATGATGAATATTGATACAAAAATCCTCAACAAAATACCAGCAAACCAAATTCAACAATACATTAAAAAGATCATTCTTTACGACCAAGTGGGATTTATCCCTGGGATGCAAGGATGATTCCACATATGCAAATCAATCAGTGTGATACATCATACCAATAGAATGAAGGACAAAAACCATATGATCATTTCAATTAATGCTGAAAAAGCATTTGATACAATTAACCTCCCTTCATGATAAAAACCCTCAAAAAAATTAGGTATAGAAGGAATATACTTCAACATAATAAAAGGCATATATGATACACCCACAGCTAGTATACTGAGTGGGGAAAACCTGAAAGGCTTTCCTGTAAGATTTGCAACACAACAAGGATGCCCCGTTTCACCACTGTTATTCAACACAGTACTGGAAGTCCTAGCTGGAACAATCAGACAAGAGAAATAAATAAAGGGCATCCAAATTAGAAAAGAAGAACTCAATTTATCTTTGTCTGCAGATGATATTATGTTATATTTGGAGAAATGTGAGGACTACAAAAAACTATTAGAACTGATAAACAAATTTAGTAAAGTTGCAGGATACAAAATCAACATACAAAACTTAGTAGCATTTCTATATGTCAACAGTGAACAATCTTGGAAAAGAAATTTTAAAAGTATCCCATTAACATTAGGCACAGATAAAATTAAATACCTAGGAATCAACTTAACCAAAGTGAAAGATCTCTATAATGAAAACTATAAAATACTGATGAAAGAAATTGAAGAGGAAACCCCAAAATGGAAAAATACCCCATGTTCATGGATTGGAAGAATGATTATTGTGAAGATGTTCATACTACCCAAACCAATTAATTCCTATCAAAATACCAATGACATTCTTTATAGAAATAGAAAAAAAAATCCTAAAATTTATATGGAACCAAAAAAGACTCAGAACAGCCTAAGATATCCTAAGCAAAAAGAGCAAAACTGGAGGAATTACATTACCTGACTTCAAATTATCTTCCAGAGTTATAGTAAAAAAACAGTATGGTACTGACAAAAACAGACACAGAGACCAATGAAACAGAATACAGAAACAAACCCACACACCTACTGAACTCATTTGCAACAAAGGTGCCAAGAACATACACTGGGGAAAAGACAGGCTCTTCAAGAAATGGTGCTGAGAAAACTGGATATCCATATGCAGAAGAATGAAACTAGACCCCTAGCCCTCACCATATACAAAAATTAAATCAGGATGGATTAAAGATTTAAATCTGTGACCTCAAACTGTGAAACTACTAAAGGAAAACATTGAAGAAACTCTCTAGGGCACTGGCCTGAGCAAAAATTTATTGAGTAATGCCCTACAAGCACAGGCAACCAAAGCAAAAATGGACAAATGGAATCACACCAAGTTAAACAGCTTCTGCACAGCAAAGGAAACAGTCAATAAAGTGAAGAGACAACCAAAAGAATGGGAGAAAACATTTGCAAACTCTACATCTGACAAGGGATTAATAACCAGAATATATAAGGAACTCAAACAATTTATAGGAAAAAATCTAATAATCTGATCAAAAAATGGCCAAAGTATTTGAATAGATATTTCTCAAAAGAAGACACACAAATAGCAAACAGGCATACAAAAAGGTGTTCAATATCATTGATTATCAGAGAAATGCTCATCAAAACTACAATGAGATATCATCTCTTCCCAGTTAAAATGGCTTGAATCCAAAAGACAGGCAATAACAAATTCTAGTAAGAATGTAGAGAAAAGGAATCCTCATACACTGTTGGTGGGAATGTAAATTGGTACAATCACTATGTAGAACAGTTTGGAGGTCCCTCAAAAAACTAAAAATACCATATGTACAAGCAATCCCACTGCTGGGTATATACCTCAAAGAAAGGAAATTAGTATATAAAACAGATATTTGCACTCCTGTGTTTGTTGCAACATTGTTCACAATAGCCAAGATTTGGAAGCAACCTACGTGTCCATCAACAGATGAATGGATAAAGAAATGTGATACTTATATACTATTCAGCCATAAAAAGAATGAGATCCTGTCATTTGCAACAACATGGATGGAACTGGAGGCTATTCTGTTAAGTGAAATAAGCCAAGCACAGAAAGACAAACATCAGAAGTTCTCACTCATTTGTGGAACCTAAAAATCAAAACAACTGAACTAACAGAGTTAGAGAGTAGAAGGAAGGTGACCAGGTCCTAGGAAGGGAAGTGGGTGGTTAAGGGGGTGGTGGGAATGGTTAATGGGTCCAAAATATAGATTGAATAAGATCTAGTATTTGATAGCACAACAGGGTGACTATAGTCAATAATAATTTAATTGTACATTCAAAAATAACCAAAGGAGTATAATTGGATTTTTTTATAACGCAAAGGATAAATGCTTGCGGTGATAGATACCCCATTTTCCATGATGTAATTATAATGTGTTGCACACTTGTATCAAAACATCTCATATACCCTATAAATATATACACCTATTATGTACCCATAAAAATTAAAAAAACATTTTGAGAGTGATTATGCCTTTTTATTGAAATAATTAAGTGAAAATAGGAAACAAAGATCTGAATGTCTTGTACACAGAAGCTCCTGGGACAAGATATTATGAAATTAGTACTCCTAAAACAAACAGATAAGCAAAACCCAAAATGGTCAATGCTTTGTAATAGTGAGACGTTTGAGACACTAAGCACAAAGTCTCCTATACTCTTCCTAAACACCCAACCCTCTTTCCCTACATTGTACCCATGAGAGGATTTAGGGAAGGACAAGGAGCAGAAGGTGCTATAATTGGCTACAGAACCTTAAGGGCCTCTTCTGACTTTCACAAGTTTTTTTATTACCCTACACATCCAGAAGAAAAGCTTTTTTTTTTTTTTTAAACTCAGCCAACTACTTGAATGTTGGATCTTCAAATTAAATAAAAATATATATTTAAAAACACCCTCAATAACTAACAAAAAAAATCACTTGGTTATTTGGTACATGGACCATGTCTCAATACCTTGTTTATTTCTCCCACAGGATTAAATCTGAGTACATAGTGAATGACCACTCAATCCTCATAGTTTGATTATAGATTATTGACTTATGAGATGCCTTTTGGAAACTCTCCTAACCCTCAACTCAGAAGTCTGACAACGTGTGTAGAGAAAACCTGTGTCTACAGCATGCATTGGCTCAGAGCAAAATACACCCAATATTGTCAAACAATTGGTTGTTGACAAAAATTCAACCTTTATTTAATGGGGAAAATGTGGTTGGCAGGTAGAACCCAAGTCTTTGAAGGCATTTTTTAAATGGTGTGTATGTGTTTTATTTGTTTTTATTTCCACATGTATTAAACAGTCATCCTCTCTCATCTTGGGCGATTGGAGCCCTCTTCAAGTAGGTAGATCCCTCCAGCCATCTTGGACCATTTCTGTGCCACAGACAATGTTTTCTTCTTCCCAAACTTTATTTTGAAGTAAGTAAGTTCAAGGAAATTCAAAACAACAAGGTTGAGTGGAAAAAAATAAGTCTTTTGTTCAGCATGTACAGTTTAAATTCTGTCAGGAAATATTGTACTTTCCTTTTATTACACTTTATTTTGGAGTTTTTTTTTTGTTTTAAGAGTCAGAAGAACCCTAAATCAGGAGGCTGTCCATAGCTGAGTCTCATGGACAGATGGTCAGCTCAAACACATAACAAAGGGTCTCTTGTGATGTTGCCAATTCTATTTCATGAAATCTTTTTTTGGTATAAACTGGAGAAAGCACTTTGTTCAGTTAAAGATTTTTTTTCTTCCCTACCAGTTGTCTTTGCCAAGGTCAATGTTTCTATTATGTGCGGGAAGCATACCCGCCCCCTGGTGGCTGATTTACACATAGACATTTTTCTTTACCAAGACCCATGGATCTCAGTAGCTAAAATGTCCTAGTGTGGTGTACATTCATTTAACAAATATTTATTGAGCTCCTATTGTGTGCCAGGCAATGTACTAAGTGATTCGAGTTGGGGAACCCAAGGTCTTCCTCTGGGTCTTTTATATGGCAACCAACCATTCAACCTGTTCACAAGGCGGCCACCTCCCCTCCCGTGCTTCATTTTCTCAACAATGAGCTATATTATATCTGCACTACTTATCTGAAAGCATAGTATCAAAGATCCAAAATGATAATATAACAGCAAGTGTGATCATATGTTGTAAATTAGATGAGGTCACTCCAGTGCTTAAAATAATTTAATGTCTTACCATTGCCCTTAAAATAAAATCCAACCTCTTTTTATGGACTCAAAGACCCAGCACAATCTATCCACTGCCTCCTTGTCAACCTCATGCCACACCATTCTCCCCCTGAAGAATCTCACCCCTTCATACAGGTCAACTGTCATTTTCTTGAAAGTGCAATTTCCCCCTCAAGGCCCCTATATGTACTTTCTCCTCCCCTTTATAAGCGTCTTCCTACTTTTCACCTACCTAACTCTTATTTATCTTCTTTCTGAATGAAGGCCACTTTCTCAGGAATTTCTTTGCTAAGTACTAGTTCTAAAAATAGTTCACTTTATTATATTATTTCATAGAATCTTATTTTCCTTCATAGGTCTTATCCTGTATAGCAAGTATGTATTTATTTAAATTGCTATTTTTGACCATCTTCTCCACTGAAGTGAAAGTTCCATGAGGACATGTACCATAACTGTATAATTCACTACAGTCTATCTTGCACCTGTAAATAGCATCAATTGGAATTTGGGGAATGAATGAATAAATGACACCTGTGGAATGTTATAGAAATGTGAATTTATTATATATAAATAAGATAATATGAAATATAGAAAAAGAGTAGGAAAAGCAATTCAAGAAAGAGAATATTTGTGCATTTAATAAGTATTATTGAAATATGAACTTCTAAAGTTACTTTAATTACTCAGTTATATAATCTATATGTTATAACTGCTTAATTAAAGAGAATTTAGAATGTTATAACCTAAGCTAAGTTTGCAGGTGACAAAACTGGTGTCCAAAGACATGAAATGATACATGTAAGGTTATACAGAAGCAGAAACAAGACTAATATATGTCTGTGATTCCTGACCTGGAGTTCTTTTGACTACATTGTGTTTATTCTGATACAACATTATTGTTATGATACCTCATTTCTTAAGGCTTTATAGACTTATTAAACTTTTGTATTCTATTAGGGTTAGACTAGAGCATCTATAAACAAATTGCTTAATAATTATTGAGCATCTTCCGCCCTGATATCCTGGAACTAAAGTACATATATATCTTAGCTCAACTGCCTTCTCCCTTCTCCTCCTTCTCCTTCTCCTTCTCTTCTCCTTCCCTTCTCCTTCCTTCCCTTTCCTTCTCTCTCCTTCCTTCCTTCCTTCCTTCCTTCCTTCCTTCCTTCCTTCCTTCCTTCCTCCCTTCCTCCCTTCCTCCCTTCCTCCCTTCCTCCCTTCCCTCCCTACCTGTTCCCTTCTATTTTACTATTTCCTTATTGGGAGCATTTTGTCATCCTTTGTGCTCAAAGGGTACTTTCTATCTGGAAACTCATTTCTTCCATTCTGGGAAAGTTTCTTGAATTATTTCTTTTATAATTTTTCCCTCCATTTCCTATTTTTATTTTTCTGTACTTCTGCTTTTCCTTCATTTCTGCTCCAATAACTGTAATTAACAATAGCCTTTTGATGATATTTGAGTATTTCTTTTTATAACAATCTGTTCTTATTTCAAAGCCACAGTATCCTGTCTTAACTTTTTGAGGAAACGAGTGGTACTATTTTTGAAATTATTTTTTCTTTGCATTTTTTTCGTCTTTCTGTTACTTTTCCCCCATTAGTATGTTTAAATCACTGTCTTTCTTGCTGAGGTTTTCCTGAAATGTCTGGTGATTATTGGATGTCCATTCTTATTTAAGAGAGGATAGAGTTTCCAGACAAGATAGGGAACAGTCATTTGAATCTGAATTTAGATAAACAATGAATACATTTTTAATATGTCCCAAAGACCACATTTTCACTTGCTAAATCTGGCAACCCCAAGAGAGGGGCAAGAAGCAGCTGAAGAAACGTCTGTGTGCATGGATAGGACTTGTTGACTACTGGGTGTTACTAAGATGATCTGGCTGGGTTGCTTCACTAGAGGTTGCCTGACCATTAGCATGTTTAGGTTTTTACTAAGTACCCAGAGTAGAATCATTCAGTCTTTAGGCTGTCAGTTTTCTGGGAGCCAAAGTAGACCAGGAGGTTGTGGTTCTCACCATTCAGAATGTACCCTTTTAGTAATTCTCCTTGTTTTCCGTGGGGGTGCTCCTGCCCTGAGTAGTGTCTGCCATCCCTTGTCTAGATCTTTCTGAAACATGTTCTCCAGAGAGTAAGTCTTCAGTCTCCTGCCAGGAGGGTGAAGAAACTGCTTCTCAAACAATTAACAAATTCTGTATCTGCCTCGATTTCATCCCCACTTTCATATGTACTTCTTGCTTCCAATTTCTGAGCCTTTCCAGGGTTTTGCAATGCAAAGCAGGTTGCTTCTGGGTTTCACCCACTGTCAACTTAAATTTTAGCCTTCATGGTTCGGCTAAGCCAGTTACCCCTCTACCATCTGCTTTCCATCTTCCAAAATGTTGTTGTTGTTGTTTTCCTCCTAATTCTTTTTGTCTTTATGAGTGAATGTCTTTAAAATCAGTCCCTTTACTGTCTTTTTAGTGAGCTTGGGGGATGGAATGTAATGTATAGCATATGTTAAATCTTCCATCTTCAACTAGAAGCACAGCCATGAATTTTCAAAGTGACTACAGAAGAGTCATTTAATTCCTCTTTTCTCAATTTTCTTTTGTAAAATGAGACGGCTAAGGGAGATAGGCTTTGATAAACCCCACTCAAAAATTTTATGGTTGTATAATCTCCTGCACTATTAACTGAGACCATCCGGTAACAACATTCTAAACCTTCCAAGCAAATTACGTTTTCAGTCTTTTAAGGAAGAGACAAAGCCATGGTCTACATTTTCATCAATATTAAGACTTCCAACTGCCACTTGCCACAACAAGACCTTCAGCAAGGACTTCTCTGAAGCTTGTTTTCTCTCCAAATGGGGAACTAATATGAACTTCCATTAATATAAACTTCCATCATAAGCCTGCTGTGATTAGCAGATGAGTTAACCCATGAGAAAGTACTTCACATATGGACACTTGCTATGCAAATATTAATTGATGTAGTTGTTCTTTGGAGTATGCATCTTCTCAGCACAACAATTCTTGGTCTTTTTAAAGTCTTCTGACTGGGGAATCATAGTATTTACCTTAAATCACCTAGACTTTTATTTACTTATTTATTTTTTCTTTGAGACGGAGTCTCTCTCTGTCACCCAGGCTGGAGTGCAGTGGTGTGATCTCGGCTCACTGCAAGCTCCGCCTCCCGGGTTCACACCATTCTCCTGCCTCAGCCTCCCCAGTAGCTGCGACTACAGGCGCCCACCACCATGCCCAGCTAATTTTTTGTATTTTTAGTAGAGACGGGGTTTCACCGTGTTAGCCAGGATGGTCTTGATCTCCTGACCTCGTGATCCGCCCGCCTCAGCCTCCCAAAGTGCTGGGATTACAGGCATGAGCCACCACGCCCGGCCAATCACCTAGACTTATTATAATTAGAGTTACTAGTCCCTGCAGGTTACCAGTGAATTTTTTCTATAAAGCACTGAGGCCTCAAAGACATTAGCAATACTATTAAAGGAATTACTCTTAATTGAAAAACACTAATGTATCAGATAACCTGCTAAACGCTTTATATACATTTCCTCTAATCTTTACAAACATCCTGCTAGTTAAGTCATATTTAACCCATTTTACAGATAAGGATATTGAGGCTCATAGAAGTTAAGTGATTTGGTCAAGTTCACTCACTCAGTAAATAGTAGAGTTGAGATTCAAACCAGGTCTTTCTGGCACCAAAACCCATGTGCACTTTTTGCTTTTATGCCATAATGCTTTCTTAACTCTTTAAAAAACACTAATATCACTTAAAACATTGAAGCCAGAATGAGCTTGGTGTGATTAGCAATCCTTTGGTTCCTTTCCAGTATTCAATTCTGACATTCCCAAAAGAGATTCTGAGTTCTGTCAGCATCTGTTGGTCACACTCTATCAAGCCTCCTTCTTTGCTCCTGCTGTTGTTCTTCTTTAAATACCATTTCTCCCTTTCTCTGTCCGGTGACTGTCTACCCATCCTGTGGAGCTCCATCAGTGTACAATTTCTTTTTTGTTTTTAAGACAGGGTCTTGCTCTGTTGTCCAGGCTAGAGTACAACAGCATGATTATGGTTTACTGCAGTCTCTACTTCCTGGGCTCTAGCAATCCTTCCACCTCAGTCTCCCTAGCAGCTGGTACTACAGGCATGAGCCACCATGCACAGCTAACTTTTTTGGTTTTTTTTGTAGAAATGAAGTCTCACCACGTTGCCCAAGCTGGTCTCAAACCCTTGTCCTCCAGAAATCCTCCAACCTCAGCCTCCCACGGTGCAAGGATTACAGGTAATAGCCACTGTGCCCAGTTAAGGTGCAACTTCTTTATGGAGCTTTTCTTTACTTCTCCAAGCAAAATTAGTTGCTCCTTTCTCTATGTTCTCTGTACATTTTAGTTTGTACCATATAAAATTGCCTCTATGTAACCATTTTTGACCTACAAATGTGGCAATTTTACATAATTTAGCCAAATATCTCCTTATCCCACTGTACTACATTTTGGGTTGGCAAGTGTCTATCCTCTCCCCATTCCACCCCCCAGAATGTAAGTTCCATGACAGTTAACAGTAAGAGCTGACTTTCTGTGTGCTTCCTAGGGGGCCAGGACTGTCCTACACACTTTAAGCAAATTAACTCTTTTAATTTTTAGAGCAATGGTGTAATGATGATACTTTTACATGCATAGTACCACTATATAAGTGAGGAAGCTGAGGCACACAGAAGCTGTATTTGTCAAGGTTCTCCAGAGGGACAGAACTCATCGGATATATGTCTATATTAAAGGGAGTTTATTAGGGAGAATTGGCTCACACAGTCAAAGGTGAAGTTCCACACAATAGCCACCTGCAAGCTGAGGAAGAAAGAAGCCAGTAGTGGCTCAGTTTGAGTTCAAAAGCCTCAAAAGCAGGAAAGCCTACAGTGCAACCTTCAGTCTGTGGCAAGGCCTGAGAGCCCCAGAAAACCACTGGTGTAAGTAGTCCAAGGGTCCAAAGGCCAAAAAACCTGCAGTCTGATGTCCAAGAGCAGGAGGAACAGATGGAAGCATCCAGCACAGAGAAAGATGAAAGCCAGAAGACCCAGCAAGACAGCTTATCCCACCTCCTTCCACCTGCTTTATTCTAGCCATGCTGGCAGCTGATTGGGTGGTGCCCACTCACACTGAGGGTGGGTCCAGTCCACTGACTCCCATGTCAATCTCCTCTGGCAACCTTCTCACAGACACACCCAGAAACAACACCTTACCAGCTATCTAGACATCCTGCAATCCAATCAAGTTGACACCCAGTATTAATCATCACAGAAGCTAAGTAACTTGCCCAGCCTCACAAAACTTGACAGAGCTTGGATTTGAGCCTAGGTTATCTGTCTTTAAGATCCAGAGTCTTAACCATTTCTCTAAAATCCTTCTATTACTATTCTGGCTGGTTGTGTTTTGTTCACCATTGTATTCCCAGGGCTAGCACAAGGCTAGCTACCTCCTAGGTGCTTAGTAAAGAGGTGAATTAAAGGATTTTGTACCAGTCACATTTACTGAGCACCTACTCTGTGCTCCCAGATGTTGTGGTGGTAGGCACCAAGAAAAATAAGGGCCAGTTCTCACCTTTATGGAGATGGTGGCCAAGCAGGGGCCCCTGGTAACAGTGTAGCATTTACATTGAGGAGGCTGAATGTCAGAGATGAGGAGAACTATGGATGGCCTATTGTGTACCTGGAGGTAGAAAAGGTGATGGAGAAGTCCTGAGAAAGGGAAGGGTAGAATTATCCATGTGAAGGAGGGTCCAGGTTCAGTGCAGATGTGTTCTAGACAGATGGAGCAGCTTATGCAAAGACCCTGAGTTGGGGCAGGGTGGGGGGAGAATGGCAAAGCAGGGGTGGGAGTTCAGAGAGTGTAGGACTGGGGCCTCTGGGCCCTAGGGCCTAGATTACAACTTCAGCTGTATCATTTATCTCCTTAGTGACTTTGGGTAGATTTCTTATCTCCTTATGCCTCAGTTTCCTCTTCTGTAAAATGGATATAATAACAGTACCTGTCTGGTGAGATTCAAAGGAAGAATTGCCTTACTTATACTCAAAGTATACAGAATAGTGTCTGGTTCATAGAAAATGCTCAAACATAATTCTCAAGGAGTTAAATTTCCTGAGCGTGTAGAAGCTCGTGAAAGAAAATATTTGCTTCAGGAGAGTTAGAAATTTGTGATTAGGGCTTCTGTATTAGTCTGTTCTCGCACTGCTATAAAGAAATACCTGGGACTGGGTAATTTATAAGAAAAGAGGTTTTATTGGCTCACAGTTCTGCAGGCTGTACAGGAAGCATAGTGGCTTCTCTTTCTAGGGAGGCCTCAGGAAGCTTACAATCATGGCGGAAGGCAAAGGGGGAGCAAGGCATCTCACATATCAGGAGCAGGAGCTAAAAGAGAGGGAGCGGGGTGGTGCTGCACATTTTCAACAACCAGATCTTATGAGAACTCACTCATTGTCACGTGGACAGTACCAAGAAGATGCTGCTAAACTATTTATGAAAAATCTGCCCCCATGATCTAATCACCTCCCACCAGCCCCCACCTCCAACATTACGGATTACAATTTGGTGGGGACAAAGATCCAAACCATATCAGCTTCAAACTGGGTTCTCATAATTATAAAGTAATTGGAATAATAGCCATCATGTATTGTGTGCTTAATAGGTATTCCATGGCATGCTAACCTCAAAACAACCTTGGGAAGAAGGTACTACTGTGTCCGGAATTCATGGGTTCTTGGTCTCACTGACTTCAAGAATGAAGCCGCAGACCCTCGCGGTGAGTGTTACAGCTCTTAAGGTGGCATGTCTGGAGTTGTTCGTTCCTTCTGATGTTCGAATGTGTTCGGAGTTTCTTCCTTCTGGTGGGTTCGTGGTCTCGCTGGCTCAGGAGTGAAGCTGCAGACTTTCGCGGTGAGTGTTACAGCTCTTAAGGCGGCGTGTCTGGAGTTGTTCGTTCCTCCCCGTGGGCTCGTGGTCTCGCAGGCTTCAGGAGTGAAGCTGCAGACCTTTGCGGTGAGTGTTATAGCTCATAAAAGCAGCATGGACCCAAAGAGTGAGCAGTAGCAAGATTTATTGCAAAGAGCGAAAGAACAAAGCTTCCACAGTGTGGAAGGGGACCCGAGTGGGTTGCCACTGCTGGCTCGGGCAGCCTGCTTTTATTCTCTTATCTGGCCCCACCCAAGTCCTGCTGATTGGTAGAGCCGAGTGGTCTGTTCCGACAGGGCGCTGATTGGTGCATTTACCATCCCTGAGCTAGACATAAAAGTTCTCCATGTCCCCATCAGATCAGTTAGATACAGAGTATTGACACAAAGGTTCTCCAAGGCCCCACCAGAGCAGCTAGATACAGAGTGTCCATTGGTGCACTCACAAACCCAGAGCTAGACACAGGGTGCTGATTGGTGTGTCTGCAAACCTTGAGCTAGATACAGAGTGCTGATTGGTGTATTTACAATCCTTGAGCTAGACATAAAGGTTCTCCAAGGCCCCACCAGAGCAGCTAGATACAGAGTGTCGATTGGTGCTTTCACAGTCCTTGAGCTAGACACAGGGTGCCAATTGGTGTATTTACAATCCCTGAGCTAGACATAAAGGTTCTCCACATCTCCACCAGACTCAGGAGCCCAGCTGGCTTCACCCAGTGGATCCTGCACTGGGGCTGCAGGTGGAGCTGCCTGCCAGTCCCACGCCATGTGCTCGCACTCCTCAGCCCTTGGGTGGTTGATGGGACTGGGTGCCGTGGAGCAGGGGGTGGCGCTCGTCGGGGAGGCTCGGGCCGGTGGGTCGGCACTGCTGGGGGACCCAGTACAACCTCTGCCGCTGCTGGCCTGGGTGCTAAGCCCCTCATTGCCCAGGGCCGGCAGGGCCGGCTGGCTGCTCTGAGCGTGGGGTGGCCAAGCCCATGCCCACCCGGAACTCCAGCTGGCCCGCAAGCGCCGCTCGCAGCCCCGGTTCCCGCTCGCGCCTCTCCCTCCACACCTCCCTGCAAGCTGAGAGAGCTGGCTCCCGCCTTGGCCAGCCCAGAAAGGGGCTCCCACAGTGCAGTGGTGGGCTGAAGGGCTCCTCAAGTGCTGCCAAAGTGGGAGCCCAGGCAGAGGAGGCGCCAAGAGCAAGCGAGGGCTGTGAGGACTGCCAGCATGCTGTCACCTCTCACTACTGTCTCCATTTTATACATGAGTATGTTGAGGCACAGGGAGGTTAAATCATAGTCTCACAATTAAATACATAGAAGACAGGTTTTAATTCAGACATTGGCCTTCTGAGTCCTTGTGCTGAGCCACTTTGCCACGATGATTTTCTGGTTTGTAATTTTAAAATGAGAGTCAGGTTGGATGCAGTGGCTCATGCCTGTAATCCCCAGTGGTTTGGGAGGCCAATGCGGGAGAATTACCTTGAGGCCAGGAGTTTGAAACCAGCCTGAGCAACAGCAGGATCCTGCCTTACGAAAAATTTTAAAAATTAGCTGGGTGTGTTGATGGTCACTGCCATGGTGATGATTACTCTGGCACAGGAGTTCAAGGCTGCAATGAGCTATAGAGTGCCACTGTACTCCAGCCTGGGAAACAGAGGAAGACCCTGTCTCTAAAATAAATAAATATATAAATAAACAAACAAAATCAGAGTGACCTTGGGTAAGTTATATAACTCCACTGATTATTTCTTAAACGTCTGGCCCAAAGGAGTGACGTGTAGCTCTATGTAAACTCTTACTGATTTTTCTCAAGGGAGTGGAGTTATTATCAATCAATTGAAAGAAGCCTGAAGTGATGGAAACCAATAAGAATACGTCATACGAGCATTTATTCATTCCTTTATACTTTTTTTGTTTCTTTTGAAATAGTCCCATTAAACCGAGACTGATTTAGGACCCTACCATCTCACTCTGATTTTGTTTGTTTATTTATATATTTATTTATTTTACAGACAGGATCTTCCTCTGTTTCCCAGGCTGGAGTACAGTGGCACTCTATAGCTCATTGCAGCCTCGAACTCCTGGGCCCGAGTAATCATCACCATGGCAGTGATGTCTCTTAACACCAGATTCCTGTCTCTTAAGTGGGGATAATAATAATATTTGCCGCGAAGGTTATGACATGAAGAGTAAATGCGTTCATTCATGAAAACCGCTTCCTATAATGTCTGGCAGTCAGTATGCAAAGTTACTTTCCCAAGGTCATCCACGTAGTTAATGTCAGAAAACAGAATTTTCAATCCTAATCCTGTTTTCCAGGCAAGTACTTTTTTTTTTAACAGTAGATTATTATTAACATTCTCAACATAATTGATATTTGAGTCTTATTGTGTGTGTTTGCTTCTAGTAACTATATCAATTCATGTTTGTTTTCTATTCTTTTTCCCTTTTGATATTATGATATTAATTCTTTATATAGACAGCCTTTTCATAAATTTCTTTTTTTTTTTTGAGATGGAGTCTCGCTCTGTAGCCCAGGCTGGAGTGCAGTGGTGCGATCTCGGCTCACTGCAAGCTGCGCCTCCCAGGTTCATGCCATTCTCCTGCCTCAGCCTCCCGTGTAGCTGGGACTACAGGCGCCCGCCACCACACCCGGCTAATTTTTCTGTGTTTTTAGTAGAGACGGGGTTTCACCGTGTTAGCCAGGATGGTCTCGATCTCCTGACCACGTTATCCGCCCACCTCGGCCTCCCAAAGTGCTGGAATTACAGGCTTGAGCCACCGCGCCCGGCCACCTTTTCATAAATTTCTGAGCAATAATATTAGTCCTAGGTTAAAGTCAGACAGCTGAATTTATGGTATGTATCCTTTAAAAATTATTGTTATCTCAAACAACTTTACAGGAAAAAAAGCATCAATGGGTGCTAAACCTCAAATATGCGTTTGTTTTTAGCTGAAAATTCCAAGCAGAATTACCCAAGTACTGAAAATCTTCAGAAAGGGCTGTAAGTTGATGGATATCTCAATTACCCTGATTCGATCTTTACTCATTATATAAATGTATCAAATTATCACGTTTCCCCCCAAATATGTTTACATATTATGTATGAATAAAAAATAATAATTAAAAAAGAATAAAGAAATAGCTTTAGTTATTATTAGTATTAGACAGTGGCAATAAGGCCAGAAATTTAAAAATGATCTAATTGCAAAACTTAACATCTAGAAACATTTTGTTTTTTTGAAATTAAACCAAGATATAAAGACACAGAATCAAGTTATCCAGAACGTGCAGAGTCAGAAATGGAGGACATCTTGTCTCTAGTTCATTTTATATTTTTAGTCAGTGAAATTTTGTCACGGGTTGGGGAGATCTCACCATTTCTCTTATCGTTTTCTTCTAGCCATGCTTCACCGAGGGGTTTAGGGGAGATTCATAGTGGAGGGAATAAGGACTAGGACCTAACCGTATTCTGAGAAAAAGTATGTAATTTGAAGAGGTCATCAGGAAATCATTTCCCAAGCAGGGCACTTGTCTTTGAAATCCTTTCTCACTCTCGATCTAACAAAGCCCTAGTTCATTGTACCTCAAAGGATGATCTTAAGCAGCTGGTTTGGGCTGGCCAGCTTTGATGGCTAGAGCATTTGAACTGCAGAGGCTGGGGGTGTCCGGGGGTAGGGGGGTGGTTAAAATGGTTTATTTCCGTTTAATTGTTTGTATTATCTGTTCAGGATTCCTCTTAAGGAAGAATGGGCTTCATCCTGTGGGAAATGAACACCTCTCTGTGAATATTATGGGGGCTTAGACAAATAAAATCACTTTTAAGAGCCCAATTTGATGTTCTGGTAAATTAGTTCATCTAATCACTTGGTGCGTCTGTGATGGATTTAGTGTGAGCAAGGGGTATCCGCACTTTCACATCCCTGTCCCTTTAAGTTCCTGCAATCTGGAAGGCCCCTTCACACTTTCAGTTTTCTGAATCCTGCTCTTTCTTCAAAGATTCCTCAATAACCTTCCCAAATCATTTACCGTCAAAATTCAAAGGACAAGATTTTACGTTCCTTTGGTATCCTGGGAGAGGGGCAGAGGAATTAGTGTTCTCTGGACTTGGCTTCATCTTGGAGAAGAGAGTTGAAAGTAAATCATGAGATGGAATTTGGTAATTTTAGCTTTGTCTTCAAGAAGAAGGATTAATTTTCTTCCCTAATATATTCCTTCTTGTCTGGGCTGAAGCATTGCTGAATTTGATCTCACTAGATTCCTCTATTAGAATATAAGTTCCATGAGGACAAGGATTTGTCTAGTTACAACTATATCCTGAGTGCCTAAGACAGTATCCAGCACCTGGTGGGTTCTCATTCATTTAAATAAATAAACGAATGACCCACTGTGTCAGTCAAGGTAACCTGGGTTGTGCTGCAGTAAACACAATCTCTAAATCTTAGTGGTCTATCTCTTATGCACTGAGATCAGTTGGGAGCTCTCCTCCATACTTCCTCCCATTGGAACCCAGGCTGACAAAGAAGCTGACATCTTGAATTTTGCTTATCACTGGATAGAGGAAAAGAGAGCTGTAATTTTGAACCAGCAATAGAATGTTCTGGCCTGGAAGTCATATGTGATCCTTTAACTTACAATTCACTGGACAGAGCTAGTCACATGGTCCCTGCCAAACTATGTGGAAGTATGTTTGCAATCTGACTACACTCCAAAACTATTAATAGCAATAATGACTACTACATTTAAGGAAGGCTTTAACTTAATTTTTTATGGGAACTTGACCATTATTAGAATTTTGGTGAGGCCATGAGGCAGCTCCATTTCCCAGAATGATGTTTAGAATCATAAGCCAATCACTTTGAATCACGTGTCTTAATTTGGGCTGCTATTAACAAATTACAAAATAGACCGGTGGCTTAAACAATAGAAATTTATGTCTCACAGTTCTGGATGCTGGAAAGTTCAAGATTGTGGTGCCAGCATGGGTAGGTTCTGATGAGATTCCTCTTCCTGGTTTGCTGGTGGCTGTCTTCTTGCCCTGTCTTCACATGGCCAGAGAGCAGAGAGAGGAAGCAAGCTGTCTTGTGTCTTTTCTTAGAAGCACAATAATCACATCATGAGGGCTCCATCCTCATGAACTTCTCCTAATGACCCTACCTCCTAATACCATTCCATTAGGGGTTAGGGTTTCAACATATGAATTTCAGGAGGAACACAAACATGAAGTCCATAATACCGTACATTCTTAGAAAAGCAATATCACCCTATTCTTGGAGGATGAGAAAATTTGGATCTTATGATGGTTTGTGGTATTTGATCTCATATATAATGATCACATATAATATATATGTGGTATTTACATATCATGGTGGGGACAATTAGGAAAAAACATGCAGAGGTTGCAGTGAGCCAAGATCGCACCACTGCACTCCAGCCTGGGCGACGGGGTGAGACTCCGTCTCAGTAAATAAATAAATAAATAAATAAGT
Source organism: Hylobates moloch (assembly GCF_009828535.3). Lineage (NCBI taxonomy): Eukaryota > Metazoa > Chordata > Mammalia > Primates > Hylobatidae > Hylobates > Hylobates moloch. The sequence continues at coordinate 30,239,084 of NW_026652287.1, read as the reverse complement.
CTTTTTAGGGAACAATAATGAAAAAAGAATGAGGAAACTGCTTTAAACCAATGAGAAGTTAGCTTATATCTGAACTTCTTGTTGCTGGTGGTGTTTGACAGGAGTGGTGACTCCCTGGGGCTTGTGAATTATTTCCGCTGGTTTGAAGAGGTGATGCCTTGATTTCAGGCCACTTTCATGAAGTGGTTACTGCCTTCTCTGCATCTGCTATTCTCTAAAACATCCTGATACCAGCAGGCTGAGGAGGCCTATAAGTAGAATATTACTGATATCACTAGCGGTAGTACTTTCAAGGCAAGGAAAAAGTGCTCTCCCACAGCCCACCATTTAGGATAACCAGTCCCAACAGATGGGTTCTATGCTAAATAATGGACTGACTAGTATTTTTGTTCTGATATTTTGATCATTTGAGTTTGGAAATTTCACTCTCAGTCTCAGGTTGGCTTATTAAATATTTGTTGACTTCCAGAGAAAGCCTTTATTTTTAAGAGAAGATAAAATAAGCAAAAGATCCTTTTCTTATGTTTTTAGTAAACTTGAGTTAGAATTGTTGCTCCCTGTATTTGAATTGCAGATCAAGCACTTACTAACTAAGAGACTTTCTTTGAGTTATTTAATTCCTTTGTGCCTTGGTTTCCTCATACTCTAAACAGGGATAATAATAGTTCCTACTTCATAAGGTTGTTGTAAGGATTAAATAAGGTATATAAGCATTTTTAAGCTTTTATAAATTGGCAAATAAAAATGGTAAGTATTCATCTTGAATAACATGATGTCTTGAAATACGTATGGATTGTGGGATGGCTCAAGTGACCCTAATTAACATACATTTTACCTTACTTTTTGTGGTAAAAACACTTAAAATCTGCCCTCTCAGCAATTTTCAAAATATAATACATTGTTATGAGCTTTAGTCACCATGTTGTACAGTAGATCTCTTGAACTTACTCCTTCTATAAACTGAAATTTTGCATCCTTTGACCAATATGTCCCCAATGCCCCCACCCCAGTGCCTCTGGTAACAACCATTCTATTCTCTACTTTCATGAGTTCAACTTTTTTGAATTCTACATATAAGTGAGATCATGTGGTATTTGTCTTTCTGTGCCAGGTTAACTTCACTTAACATAATGCCCTCCAGGTTCATCCATGTTGTCACAAAAAGATTTACTTCTTTTTTAAGGTTGAATAGAATTCCATTATATATATGTACCATATATTTTTAATCCATTCATCCATTGATGAACTCTTAGGTTGATTCTATGTCTTGGCTATTGTGAATAATGCTGCGGTGACCATGGGAATGCTTTTACATACTATTTCATTTCCTTTAGATATATACCCAGAAGTGAAATTGCTGGATCATATAGTAGTTCTATTTTTAATTTTTTGTGAAACCTCCATACTATTATCCATAATGGCTGTACTAATTTACATTTCTACCAAGAGTATCTAAGGGTTCCCTTTTCTCTACGTCCTGGTCAACATTTGTTTTCATTTGGCTTCTTATAGTAGTCATTCTAACAGGTGTGAAACATCTCATTGTAGTTTTAATTTGATTTAACTGATGATTAGTGACGTTGAGCATTCTTATGTATGCCTGTTTGCCATTTGTACACATTCTTTTGAGAAAGAATGTCCTTTGCTCAATTTTGAATCCGGTTATTTATTTTCTTGCTATTAAATTGTTTGAGTTCCTTATATATTTGGGTTATTAATCCCTTATAGCAGCAGTCCCCACTATTTTTGGCCTATTCATTTCGTGGAAGACAGTTTTTCCATGAACTGGGGTACAGGGGCGTGGTTTTGGGATGAAACTGTTTTACCTCAGATCATCAGACATCAGATTCTCATAAGGAATGCACAACCTAGATCCCTTGCTTGCACAGTTCACAATGGGATTCGCACTCTTATAAGAATCTAATGCCACTGCTGATCTGACAGGAGGTAGGGCTCATCCACTGTTCACCTCCTGCTGTGCAGCCTGGTTCTTTACAGGACACAGACCCGTACCAGTCTCCAGGGCTTGGGGACCCCTGCCTTATAAGATGTATGATTTGCAAATATTTTATCCCATTCCGTAAATTGTCTTTGCATTCTGTTGATTGTTTATTTTAGTATGCAGAAGTTTTTAGTTTGATACATTCTTATTAGTCTATTTTTGCTTTTGTTGCCTGTGCTTTTGGGGTTGTATCCAAAAAAATCATTGTCCAAATTAATGTCATAAAGCTTTCCCACGATGTTTTCTTCTGGTAGTTTTATAGTTTCAGGTCTATGTTTTAATCTTTAAAACATTTTGAGCTGATTTTTGTATATGATATGAAATAAGAGCCTAATTTTATTCTTCTGTATGTGAATATCCTTTATTCCCAACATTATTTATTGAAGAAGCTGTCTTTTTCCCTTTGTGTTTTCTTGGCACTTTTGTCAAAACCCAATTGACTATAAATGCATGAGTTTATTTCTGGCCTTTATTCTGCTCCATTGGTCCATGTATCTGCTTTTATGCCAGTACCATGCTCTTTTGCTTGCTATAGCTTTGTAGTATATTTTGAAGTCAGATACTGTGATGCCTCCAACTTTATTCTTTTTTTTTTATCAAGGTTGCTGTGTTTATTTGGGATCTTTTGTGGTTCCAGACAAATTTTAGAAATGTTTTTCTATTTCTATGAAAACATCATTGGAATTTTGGTTGCATTGAATGTATTCAACTTTTCACCATTGAGTATGATGTTAGCTACAAGTTTGTTGTATGTAGCCTTTATTGTACTTCTATACCTAATTTGGTAAGAATTTTTATCATGAAAGATGTTGAATTTTGTCAAATGCTTTTTCTGTATCTATTGAGATTATCATATGGTTTTTGTCCTTTATTCTATTAATGTGGTGTATATCACATTTATAGGGTCTGTGTATGTTGAATCATCCTTGCACCCCTGGGAAAAATTCAACTCAATTATGGTGAGTGGTCCTTTTAATATGCTGTGGATTTCAGTTTACTATTATCTATATTTATCAGGGACATAGGCCTGTATTTTTTTTTCTTATAGTGTCCTCATCTGGTTTTGGTATCAGGGTAATGTTGGCCTTATAAACATTACAAGGTTGGACATATTCCCTCTTCAAATTTTTGGAAGAATTTTGAGGAGGATTGGTATTCATTCTTCTCTAAAAGTTTTGTGGAATGCAACAGTGAAGCCATCAAGTACTAGGCTTTTTTTTGATGGAAAGCTTCTTATTACTGATTCAGTCCGCTTACTCATTATTGATCTGTTCAGATTTTCTTCTATTTCTTCATTATTAATTTTTGGTAGGTTGTATATATCCAGGAATTTATTCATTTTTCTCTAGGTTATTCAACTTGTCAATGTAAAATTATTCATGATAGTCTCATGATCCTTTGCATTTCTGTGATATCCGTTGTAATGTCTCCTCTTTGATTTCTGATTTTATTTGAGTTCTCTCATTTTTGTTAATCTAGCTAAAGGTTTACCAATTTTGTTTATCACTCAGAAAACCAACTCTTGGTCTTGTTGATCTTTTCCATTGCTTTTCTAGTCTCTATTATTTAATTCTACTGTGATCTTATTATTTCCTTCTTTCTACTTACTTTGGGCTTAGTTGGTTCTTCTTTTTCTAGTTTCTTGAGATATACCATTGGGTTTTTGGGGGGACTTTCTTCTGTGTTGATGTAGGGATTTATTGCTATAAACTTTGCTCTTAGAACTGCTTATGCTGCATCCCGTAAGTTTTGGCATGTTGTTTTTCCATTTTCATTTGTCTCAAGATATTTTTCAAATTTCCCTTTTAATTTATTCTTCAACTCATGGGTTGTTCAGGAGCATGTTGTTTAATATCCACATATTTGTAGATTTTCTGAAGTGCCTCCTGTTCTTGATTTCTAGTTTCATACCATTGTGGTCATAAAAAGTACTCGATATAATTTCAATCATCTTAAATTTGTTAAGACTTCTTTTGTGGACTAACATATGATCTATCCTGGAGAATGTTTCATGTGCATTTGAGAATAGTGTGTATTCTGTCTCTGTGAAATGGAATGTCATGTATCTGACTGTAAGGTTTATTTGATCTGAAATATAATTCAAGTCCAAGATTTCATTATTAATATTTTGTCTGGATGATCTGCCAATTGCTGAAAGTGATGTATTGAAGACTTCTACTACTATTGTATTACAATCTGCTCTCCTTTCATGTCTATTAATATTTGCTTTATATGTTTAGGTGCTCCTATGTTGGGTACATATGTATTTACAATTATTATATCCTCTTGATAAATTAGTCCCTTGATATAGTCCAAAATTGATCTCCAGTATTAGCAATGGGGCCCTCCCCCTTCTCTCTTGCTCCCTCCCTTGCTATGTGACACACTCGCTCCCCTCTGCCTTCTGCCATGATTAAAATTTCTTGAGGCCTTCAACAGAAGCCTTCCTTTGCTGGTGCCATGCTTCTTGGGCAGCCTGTAGAGCCAAATAAACCTCTTTTTTTTTTTTAAATAAATTACCCAATCTCAGTTATTCCTTTTTAGCAATGCAGAACAGACTAATACACCCCTTTATCACTATATAATGACCTTCTTTGTTTCTTTTTCTAGTTTAAATTTCTCATATAATAATTATTAAGTGTTTTTAACAGTACCTGGAGTATACTAAGTCCCACACAAATATTAATTACTGATAGCTATTGTTGCATTATCCATATTTTAATCATTATTCTTCATACATGGTCCTCAGTCTTTTCTTGTTATAAAATGAAGTATACAAGATTGTTTTTCTTATGCCATCTTTGGACATTCATGCACCTCAGCTTTGACCATATTAGTATTCATGGCAGACACTGTAGGGTTCCTGGACACATCCTCAGTCACAATTTGCTTTTTCCTGGAAGCTTTCAGAGACTGGATTAGGAATGCACGTGTGACTCAATAATCTCTAACTGGAAGTTGCTGGATGGGACTTCAGGGAAAATTTTATTCAAAAAACTCGACTGAGAAAGTATGATTCTTTGACACTTAGTTCTTTCTGCCTTTTTCTTCTTACCACTTGGAATGCAGATGGGTTTGATTGCTGTTGGTATGACAGCCATCTTGTGACTGTGATGAAACAACAATGATACCATCACTTTAAGTACAATGAAGCAGATGATAGAAAGAGGTTAAATCCCTGGCAGAATCTTTAGACAACCACATCACTCTCGACAAATTTCCTCTTGGCTTTTTGATATGTGAAAGAAGAAAATGTTTATGTGTTGAAGCCATAGTTTTCCGTTGCTTTCAGCAGAAAGCATTATTAGTTAATGTACTGTTTTTACCTGTATGGAAATGTGTAAAATGTGAATGGTTTAAAAAGTAAATGGAAAATGGACACACACACACACTACTGGTAAGAGGCGTATTTCCAGGACATACTAGGAGTGAAATAAAAGTTTTTAAGTTTCTTTCCTTCTGAATTATAAACATAAGGGTTATTTCATATGATAATGGGCAAATAACCATTTGTTCTTGAAATATCAAGAAAAGGGCTTCCTGTTTGATCATCTCTGCTTAAAGTTTCTTGGTGAAATTAAGTACTACTTAAACTTCACAGAAATTATATTTTTACATTGTGATTTAAAAGAACAGATGTTCATAGCTAGCATTTATTTACATTTATGTGCTTGGCATCATGGTAAACGTGCACTCTCTCTCTATCTATATATATACATGCATACCCTCAGTTAATCGATTAGCCTTGTATCAGCCTTAAGAGACAGGTACTGGGTTTTTTTCTGTATATATAAGAATATTCAAAGCTTAAAAAGATAATTTACCTAATGTTAAATGAAGATTATTGATGGAAAGCAACAGAAATTAACTTGACTGATTTAAGCAAAAAAAGAAATGTATTTAGAGAATATTACTAACATGCAAAATTGTTGGGGGGCAGGAGTACCAAGATCATGAGCTATTTAGCCAGAATCAAGGTCCATTAATGCCACTAACACCCAAGCCACTGATACTGGATTTAGGACATTTCCACTGGCACCACTGGACTGCAGCCATAGAAACTTGATCTTGCTTGACCTAAAGTAGATTCTACAGGGTCCCTATTTCTTAGTGTCAGTAGCTCCTAATTTAGAAATTTGCCTGGCTCCATTTATTTGGTAGATTCTAGACCTCTTGCTTAAAGTTCAGCTGTAAAGGAGGTTGGAGAAATGAAATTTGCTTTCCAAAGTGGGAGGTGAGCCATACCTCCTATGAAGACTCATACAAGGAAGGGTATTTTCCAAACATTGGAAGGAATTTCAAATATTAGCCAGCCAAAAAGAATGATTCTGCACAGCTAAGTCAAAATTCAAACCCAGATTTCTCTAACAGCAAAATCCAAACTTTCAACCACCACCCTGAAAGGTTCATAATTTGTAGTAAGAAATCCGGCTTCCAAATTTTTAAGACAGCAGAGCTCCCAACTGATTCCAGGTGGATAAAAACACTATTATATATATTTCTAAGTCATTCTCCCCCTTCCTTCTCTTTAGAGGTTTTGTCAATGGTCTGGTGGCATTCCCACTAGGTGGATTGACCAATAGGTGGCATTATTTTCTTTGACAACTGTGCTGACAGTTTTATAAGTTGAAATAAAAAAGTTGTGTTATCTATTGAGAAGTGTACATTCCTATATGGACAGATGTGATGGTGGGAAGTAAGCTTTGGAATTGGAATGATTAGAAAAGGCCGTTTACCTCCCCTTCCTCACCTGGCATGTTTCCACTAAAATGGTGCATCTCAGCTGAACTGTTCAGCTGTTCTCTGCCCGTGCTCACTCCGACAGCCCCTCATCCCTTGGGTAGGAGTGGCAAATCAGGATGATGAGAACCTAGGCCATTTCTTCTTACTAATGGGTGGAGTCTCCTCTATTTCTTATTTGCGTTGCCTCTAACCCTTGTTTCCTATCTCTATGTGGAAACACTGACACCTGGGAAATGTCACCATCCTCTTTTAGCTGCACTCCTCTGGGGTCAGCTGGGAGATGAGGTGGACTTGTGACTGGCTGGACATGTAAGCTTAGTGGCTAACTGGAGACCCATCCCTTGCTACAGGAGTCTCCAGGTCTGGATCTAGAGAGAGAAGAGTCTCATTTTGTGTTCCTCAGTGTAGACTATTTCCACTTTATTGGGTCATGGATAAAGTCAATATTTTGGTTCTCATTTGGCTATTGTGCATGAATTAGTTTTAGGCTCTGAGGAAATTTCAGAGTCAGGACCCTTGGATTCAAATATATCTACTTAATACATTTGGCAAAGCAGTTAACTCTCCTGAGTCTCAGTTTCCTCAGCTATAAAGTGGGAATAATATCACCTGCTTTGCATATATATAACCACAGTAAGGGCTAAAAGAGATTTCATGTATTAAATGTGTTACATGACCAGGCCTAGGGTAGGTATTTAAACCACATGGGCTAAAAAGGAATTTTAGAAATGACAGGGACTATTTACCTTTTAAAAGGTAAATACCAGTCGAAACTGGTAAAAGAGAAAATCAGTCTAAGTTCTAATATAGTAGCACTTAGAAAAAAATGTTTATTGAATTGCATGTCATTTTCTCCTTTAAAAGTAACTATTATTTATTGAGGACTTACTCTAGACCAAACACTTTACCAATATTATCTTATGTAACCCTCACAAGAAACCTTTGAATTCAGTTCTATTATAAGCAGTCCCATTTTGCGGAAGAGAAAACTGAAGCTTAGAGATGTTAAGTAGTGCAGTGGCAGGCCTGGTGGTGGAAGTTGGGCCTGTCTGGATCCAGGATCAATACTCATAACTACATACTGTCCTGAGGGCACAAAGGAAAATTTGGCCCTTTCCCTCCCATCCCATAATTCACATCCCCAAATGGTGGAATGCGAATGAGGGAAGTGAACTTTCCCTGTGAGGTGTAGATCAGAATTCAAGCCCAAGTTTGTTAGCTGTAACACCTGCAATCTGAGATTCTGAGCAGTATCACCTTTTGTCCTGGGTTCTGTGTAACTTGTCTGCACAGATGGATGTGTTCCAAATTCTGGCACTGAAGTCCATAAGAGAACAGTGAGATGTGGCACTAACTGCTCAGGGCATCTGGATACCCTGTCAGGACTCCTCGGTTTGTTTACTCATCTCAGTTGGCTACATAAGTGGTAAGGAAAGTGGTCAGGGGGCTGGTTTCATTTGGAGAGCTCTGGGCTGTTATCTTGCTAGGTTTTCCCCTTCTTCTGAGTGTGATACCTATTCAGGGACAAAGTTCTGTTGAATAAGCAAGCTGTGTTTGAAGGCAGCCATCCAGGTCCAGAACAGTCCATCTATTCAGAATCTGATCTCTTGACAATAGGGGCTCTCAGGGTTATTGTTATGATAATATGTTCTAACTCTTTCTTCCCAGAGCCAGGTAGGTTCCCATGAAAAGAGTGGTGTTGGCATTGGATATTGTTTCTAGTAGCAGTTTTCCTGGTATGGGCGACAGGGACTGAGTGGTAAGGTCGACTCTTACTAAATGGGTCCTGGCAAGGGCTGAAGGTTGGGAGTGGGTGCAGTGAGGTAAGCACAGGCCTGCCTGCTGGGGACCCTGCACAACCATGATGACCACACACAGTAGTCCTGGAAGGAAGGATCTACAGGGCTAGGAAGAAACTGTGTCGTGTGTGTGTGTGTTTGTGTGTGTGTGTGTGTGTGTGTGTGTGATGGAGGAGTCTCATCAGACCTATAATGGAGCCTAGACCTTAGTTCATGTGATAAAAGAATTAAGCTCCCTTTAGCCTTGTCTCCCTTTTTTTAGTCCTTAAGTTCTGACTTCAGGCTTTTCAGTGTCTTAAGATCTGAGTTCATTACATTGGTAATTGTAATTACCAGTGTAATGCCAGTATCCTCAATTCACAGTCATTCATTCATTTATTAAAAATTATTGATCGAGTGCTTCTCAATTGTTAGGCAGTCTGCTAGGTGTTTCAGGGCAAGACTACCATGCACAACCCACACAACTATCCATGGCCATCCTTCTTTAGAAAACAAAAGATGAAAACATGATGTAGTCCCTGCTGCAAGAGACTTAGTGTCCAAGGCCCAGAGAGGAATCGAATGGGCAGGTGGGAGAAGTGAAAGATTCCTTTGAGCTGGAAGGTTGTGACATTTGAATTGCATGTCAGGATGAAGGTCGGATCAAGAAACATGAAAATGTGAATAAGGTTGAAAGAGAGAATATTGGGACAAGTTGTAAAGGGGCAGGAAATGCCTGGCTGTGTGTATAGAATGATGAGGAGTATAGTTCGAGGCAAAGGGTGTGTGAAGAAAAGTAGTAGGAAATAAGGTTGCTGACAGGTTGAGACCTTGAATTCCAGGTTAAGGAGTCTGTGTTTGACTGTGAAATCATGTGGATAGGTAATGTGAACAGAGTAGGTTTCGAGTCAATTAATCTGGTTGGAACATCAGTTACGGAAAGAGACTGGGATCAGGGAGACAGGGTAAATATGTGTCATTTAACAGCTCTTTATGCTCTGACTCAAGCTGTCAATTTTGTATATTTTTATATAACACCAGTGCCTCTTAAAGCAAACTGTTCAGAGGTGAACCAGGATTATTATTAGGCAATTATATATACAAATTAAAACAAGAACATGTTTGTGTGACTTGGCTCAGTCACCTATGAGTGAATTTACTTATAACTGACATTTCATATGTCCCATCTTTTTTTAAAAAAAGAATTATATAAGAAATAACATTTCCGTGTTTGAAGAATTCTTAGCAATGCTGTGGTAGACAGCTTGATCAGAGATGGTAATGCTCTAGTACTACTCCTTAGCTTTTGTATCCACCTGTTTGGGCCAAGTGTGTTATTGGCAGTAGTGGAAGTTCCTTCCAACCTTACTGCCATTTCCTTGCATGTGAAGTAAGCCTCACTAATGGGAGATCCCTGGATCTTGTCTCATTTCTTGCCTCTTCTGATGCAAGTAGAGTAAGTAATCTAATTGGTGAGTTTGAGAAAAGAATGAGGTATGCATAGCTCAGCCACTCGCTCTTGGGTATGAGCTGCCTGCGGGAACCATGTGTCCTGTTCTGTGTCTCCAAGCCATAAGGTTTTCTAGGGTAAGACTTCACATGTGGAGACCTATAGTACTCATGCTGCTTGTCATAGCATGGGAAAATTGGTCTAATTCTAGGTTTTGGTATTAGGAAGCCTATTTGCTTAGTGTTTCAGGCAAAATTCTCAAATATAACCATAAAGGTGATGTTTTGATTTCTCTTCTGCCTTGCTTGGTGGTCTTATTTCTTGACTGGCTCAGAACTTGGGTGGGGGAAGAAGTGTGCTCCTTTTCAGGCCTCTGAAACTTTAGCAACACAGTGTGGCTGGAGGAGGTATTTGTGTTTTCACAGAAAGTAAGATGGTATTCATGTTTTGTACAAAAGGGAATTTGTTTCTGGCTGCAACTCCAAGGAGAAAGGTATTCTGCCAGATAAGGTCTAAAATGCACATTCCAGCCCGATATCCCCATGGATAATGTCAGTTCCCAGGAGTGAACAGAACTATCAAAGAGAACTCAGATGTAGAGTGAACCTGGAAAAGACAGGACTGCAGCCTCACACAGCCCCTCTCCTTAACAGAAAAAGCTGCAGGGAGCATTTTGCAGAGGAAAGCAACATCTTCTGTAGGAATCAGTTAACAGCAAAAATGGTACTTCAAGAAATTCACAAGCAAAGATTAACTCATCTCAGTAAATAGCGTTAAGAACTGTGGTAGGCTGAATAATGATCTCCCAAATGATGTCCACATCCCAATCCCCAGAACCTGTGAATATGTCACCTTACATAGCAAAGGGACTTTACAGATATGATTAAGTTAAGAACACTGAGACAAGTAGGTTTCCCTGAATTATCCAGGTGGCCCAATGTATCAGAAGGGTCCTTACAAGAAGGAGAGAAGAGAGTCAAAAGAATCACTTCTGTGATTCTTCACAGAAGGTGTGATGACAAAAGCAGAGGTCAGGAAGTCAGGAGAGAGATTTGAAGATGTTGTACTCCTGGCTTTGAATATGGGGGAAAGAGTCACCAGCCAAGGAATGCAGGGGGATCTAGAAGCTGGAGAGGCAAGTAGATTTTGCCTGAGAACGTCCAGAAGGAACCAGCCCTGTTGACACCTTGACTTTAGCCCAGTGACCTGATTTTGGACTTATTACAGGACTGTGTGAAAATAAATTTCTTATGTGTTAAACCACTAAGTTTGTGGCAATTCAGTATAGCATTCAATAGGAAACTATTAAATACTACAAGGACCCTAAAATAAAAATTAAACGTTACAGAAAGGATGTCTAGAAGAAGTGGATCCAATTCTGGAAAACTAGCCTCTTTGCCGCACTGCCTAAGACTTCTCATCACCTAATTAATAAGAAATAACTGAACACCAATATGAGAACATTTATAGTGCATATATTTATATAATTCACTGTATAAGGGTTTGTATTGCTGATTGTAAGCTTAGACATTCTCAATAAATTCTTTCTTCCAAAATTCCTAGCTAAATAAACATTTAGGTATTGCTTTCTGTATTTTTTAAACCTAAGTAGACTTTACTTTTGATTAGAATCAGGATTCTGGTATTAAGAAGGGGCTATAGGTAAAAATCCCTTCAAGACAGAATTCTGCCTTGAAGAAGCCCATTTATTTCTAGGAGTGGGGTTTGTTACCATATAATAATTGGCTTGGTGAGTTATTCAAATCTCTGTTTAGAAGTCAATTATTAAAATTCTTTGTTTAATGTTCTCTCAGGTTCCCCATTACCCACAAGAGAAAACCCATATTTCTTATGCTAGGACAGTGGTGAAGAAAAATTCCCTTTGTGGGAAAAACTCTGAGCAGCATGTTTGATTGTCTATGATGCTTGAAGTGAGAGAGGGCCAGAAGTATGGCTCCTATGTTGATTCATGGGCAGTTGGATGGTCAGGTGCTTGGTGGGAACAGGATTGGAAAATTAGTGGCAAGAAAGTCTGGAGAAGAAGTACATGGGTAGACTATTCAGAATTGGCATTGAAGGTGAAGATATTCATATTTCATCTGAATGTCCACCACAGGTCATCCCTGTAGAAGAGACGCTTAATAATTAGATGGACAGAATGTTGCACTCTCCTGGAGATGTAATCACACTCTTTCCCCAGCCACATCAGTGCTTGTTCATTGGGACCATGAACAAAGTGGTCATGGTGGCAGGAATAGGCTAAGAACATGGACATCCCCTTATCAAGGCTAACGTAGATAGGACTACTGAGTCAATTGGCCATCAACAGAGACCAACACTGAGTTGTTGATATGGACCATTCACAGGGGAACCAGTGAGCTACTTGATGGCAGATTGACTGCATTTGACTTCTTTCATCATGGAAAGGGCAGAGATTCACATTCACTGGAATATACACATATTCTAGAAATGGATTTGCCTTCTATACATATAATACTTCTCCTAGTGTCATGATCCATGGACAAATGAAATGCCTTATCCATTGTCATGGTATTCTGCACAGCATTGTATCTGATCAAGAATCTCATGCCACAACAAAAGATGTACAGCAACAGATGCATGCCCATAAAATCAGCTAGTCTTACTACACACCTCCATTACCTAGAACTAGCTGGCCTAATTGAAAGATGGTGGCTGATGAAGACTTGGTTATGACATCAGTTGGGAGACAATACCCTGCAAGGGTGGGATTCTGTTTTACATGATGTGGTATATGCTTCAAATCAGACACCATTATATCTCCCCCATACTCAGCCTACATGGGTCTGGGAATTATAAAGTAGAAGTGAGAGTGTTTCTGTACTGGTTTCTTAAGGCTGCTATAACAACGTACCACAAACTGGGTAGCTTAAAACAACAGAAACTTCCTCTGTCATGTTGTTGGAATTCATAAATTGGAAATCAAGGGCCACATTTCCCCTGGGGGCTTTAGTGGAAAATCATTTCTTTTTGCCTCTTTCAGCTCTCTGATGCCTGTTAGCATTTTTTTCTTTCATTTCTTTGTTTTTATTTTTTTTCTTTTTAGACAGGGTCTGGCTCTGTCCCCACCCTGGAGTGTAGTGGCATGATCTTGGCTCACTGTAATCTCCATCTCCTGGGCTCAAGTGATCCTCTGACCTCAGCCTCCTGAGTAAGCTGGGACCACAGACGTGCACCACCATGCCATGCTAATTTTTGTATTTTTTGTACAGACTGAGTTTCACCATGTTGCCCAGGCTGGTCTCAAATTCCTGAGCTCACATGATCCACTCGCCTCTGCCTCCCAAAGTGCTGGGATTACAGGTGTGAGCCACCACACCTGGCTGTTAGTATTTCTTGACTTGTGGATGCATCATTATAATCTCTGCCTCCATATCACATTGCCTTCTCCTCTTTCCCCTCTATCTCCTCTGCATGTCTTTTATAAGGACGCTCGTTAGTAAATTTAGGGCCCCCCTGAGATTTTCTTAAATAAAGTAACACCCACAGGTTCCAGGGATTAGAACAAAGCATATCTTTTTGAAAGCTACCATTCAATTCACTATAGCTACACATTGGAATCATGGGGCAACTTTAAAAAACAAAAAACGAAAAAACGAGAGAGATTATTTGATTCACCACAGGCATTTTGACTCAGCGTTTTTAAAGATGAGGTCTAGGAGTCTGTATTAATTCCTCAGGTGATTCTTGTACAGTAGTCTGTACACTTGCATTTAAGAACCACATCTATTGCATACACGAACACCAATCCTTGAATTTTACATTGCCAGTATCACCACTTGCTAGCTGCATTACCCTCAATAAATTATTTAACCATTTTGAGCCTCATTTTCATCGTAAATTTGAGATAAAAGAAATACTTTCTTCAGAGGGTTTTTGTGAAAATTAAACGCATGCCAAATACTTAGAACAGTGCCTGGCACATAGTAAGTATACTACTCAGTTAAGTGTTTGCTACAGTGATAATAATTATTATTAACATTGTCATTACTCAGTGATGTAAGAGCTGGTTCCTCTGCCATGTGTTCCATCTCCCTGTATTTGGGGGCCTTGCCCTACCACTTCTCAGTATCAGGAGGCCAGAGCCCTCTCTCAACTCTAGCAGGAATAGTTGCTAGTCACCACAGGGCCAATAGTTTCTCCTTACTAACTTCCAATTCCTGTATCTGAGAATTTTGACCATCACAGAATACCATTTTCAAATTAATTTTTTGTCTACTTTTTTTAGATAAGGTAGTCTGAGTTACTACTCACAGATTCAAAGAAAGATATATATTGGTTTTGTTTTCCAGGCTGCCACTAAATACTATGTACCTAACATATAATAAGTACATATTTTTATGATGGCATTATAAGATGTTATCTGGTGACTATAATGAGACTATTAGAAAGTACGGCTATTCAGTAATAACCATTTATTGAGCTGTGTGTGTGTGTGTGTGTGCATGTGCCAGATGTTATGTTAGATCAGAGGTTGACCAACTATGACCTGTGGGTCAAATGTGTCCCATGGCCTGCTTTTGAAGATAAAGTATTATCGAAACACAGCAACTTCCATTTGCTTACATATTGGTTGCTTTTACGTTATAACCACAGAGTTGAGTAGCTGTAACTGCTCATCTGGATCTTTACAGGAAATGTATGCAGACCCCTTTGCTAGATGCTTAGGCTGCACAGATGCAAAAAGATCACTGTGCCTGCTCTCAAAGAGTTTACAGACTAGGGTGAGGGATATAAAAGAAAACAAAAACCCAGTATAATGGAGACATTTTTCAACTAATTGTGTAAACCATGTGGATGAGATTACAAAGCAGGAAATGATTAGTTCTTTCTATGAAAGTCGCTAAAAAGTCCCTGAATAAGAGATAAAATTTGAGTATCTCACTGTCTGAAATTTTGCTCAGTGGACAGAAAAAAGGTATTTCAGATGGGGATTCAGTATGAGCAAAGGAGGCAGGAAAGGAAGCAGAAAGTGTGGGAATCACTCATTAAGTTGCCCATTGCGGTATAGCATCTGTGTGTGGGGACAGAAGGAGTAATTGAGGCTAGTGGTGGGTGGGTCCTAGAATGAAATCAAAACAAAACTCTAATTCTGACACAGGAATCCCCTCTTCATCTTATTGTAGCCTTCATCAGAGCTGCTGCAGCTTGCAGGCTGACTTATTCTTTTACGATGGATACAGTTATCTTTAGCCATGTAAGGATGGGGAGAATAGTGGGTGTGGAGTCGGTCATTGTGACATTAGTCTCCTAATTTATGTCTGTGCAAAGATGTTTTTGTGGAAACCTTATGTTTTATGATTGGGAAACTATGAAAACTCCTTCCCTGGAATTGGTAACCATTCATAACAGGAACCTTATTTTCCGAAGCACAGTGTGAACAACACAAAAGAGAAAATCCAAAGATAAAGAGAGAAATGTCTTGAGGCCCCTTGCATAGTCATAAAAAAAGACAAGTAAATAAATTTTGGCTACAAGATGGGAAAGCCAATCATTTTTGTAGAAAGAGATATTCCAATGAGAGGTTTTTTTTTCCACTGGGAAAGCTGTGCAACTGATCCCTCACTTTGGACATAAGAAATGCTCTCCTTTTCAGCATCCTTTTGTTCTTGAAATCTGTCTTCTCGATTGCCCCTTCCTTAAATTCTGGACTCAGATTGGGGTTGGATTTGAGCTCCATGATGTTCTGTTGGGAGCAGAAAGGTAAAGTGGGAAGTACCCTGGGAAAATTTGGGCCAAACTCTACTGGGGCTATAGAAACATAAGCATAAATACTCCATAATGATTCACAAAGTTTTGGGATACTGTATTTGATCAGTTCTTCAGATTATTTCTAATTGTTACAAACTCATCTTGAATACAGTATCATTTTATTAATAAAGAATTGCAGAACTGGGTCTATGCCACTACCTTGCTTTGTGGCTTTGGACAAGCTCCAAGTGCAGTAAATTTGAAGTTAAGAGTGTGTTTCTCAAAACAACTCCAATTCAATTGCTTCTAACTAGCTTCTTATTTACTTCACGATCTTGGACAAATGGTCCCTCTAAACCACAGTCCCTTATTGGGAGAATAATACATCGAAATTTTATGAAGTTACTGAGAAGATTAAATTAAGTAAAGAAGAATTATAGACCAGTCAAGAAAGATTTTATATACCTAGGGTTTGCAAAAGAACAAGACTTAGGGACATTCAGAGGATGACTTCTAAAGGTGCTTAATCAATGTCTTTAATATACGCCAAAAGCCTTAAACACAGTGATAACTTTGACACAATAATCTCACTCTTGGAATTCTTTCTTAAGGAAAAAATACAGTATTTACGATTATTCATGATAGCAAAAATTATAATCTGAATTTTTAAGTAATGATTAAATAAGTTGCCTCTTTGCAGATTATTGAGTTATTAATTATGATTCTATAGCCCCTGGTGGAGTCTCACTCAACTTGTCTTTAAAATAACAATAAGAGCTTAAAAAATGTGGTTAAATATCATGTCATTCATATGTGGCATGTTTGTTCAAGGACAAAAATATAAACATTTGTCGTCTTATGCCAGGAGTGGGGCGGATCACAACATTGAACATAACTATTGACACAATTCATTGCCAGAATCTATGATAATTTTCCACACATTTTCTTGTCTATGGAGTTTGAATGAGAAAATCCATCAATGGCCTACCAATGCATCGCCCGAGAAGATTAAACAGTCCTGGACTCCTGGGACAAGGTGGGATAATATTATATTTTTCTCTCATTGTCTGCTGTCTGGCTCAGTCACTGAAAACCTTTACTCATCAGAAAACCAGGTAGTCACATTTCTACTAGGTAAGAAGCCATAGACATTTTCCTTTCCATCCTGTTCCTGATCCGTCTTTTACGATCATTTTGCAGGGTGCTCTGCTTTTTGCTTCCAGACATGATTCTGCAGCCTGCTTCCAGAAAGCAAAGCAGGAGGTTGTTGGGTGGTGGCGATACTGGCGTGAGGGTGAGGTGGTTACCCCTGTGCTTTTGCCCTCTAGGGATAGAGTTCTCCTGAGCAAAGTACTATAGAGAAGACGCAACAGGTACACAGCCATTCTGATAATAGCACAAGCTGTGCAGCTTAGAGTTGCAGGGAACCACACGATGGAAGTAGGAAAGATTCCATTGTGGGCCAGAGAACTGTCCTAAGGAAATGCCTGCTAGGCACAGGCAAGCAGCTGTGCAAATGAACTGCACTTTAGTTATGCTTTAAAGTGAAGATGATGGAAATGAAAGGCAGAGAACAGAGGTCAAACTAAAAATAATTAAAACTGTCTTTGCCTAGAAATAGTCTTCCGCACATCATTCCAAAGCCCAATTAAATTCCAAGGAAACAAATAAAAATACACACTCCAAGATCGTGGACAATTTTTAAAAAAATACATGTATGAATAAAACCTTGACAAGGATCACAACAATACAATTAATTACTCAGTGATTAGCTAGGAAATGGTTTGGCTACCTAACACAGGAGGTCCGAATCGATGGCTTAAAGAAGGTAAGTTTTGTTTTTCTCACATGTAAAAGAAGTCTGATGATATGGTTTGGTTGTGTCCTCAGCCAAATCTCATTTGAATTGTAGCTCCCATAATTCCCACGTATTGTGGGAGGGACCCAGTGGGAGATAATTGAATTATGGGGTCAGTTTCCCCCATACTGTTCTCTTGGTAGTGAATATGTCTCATGAGAGCTGATGGTTTTATAAGGGGAAACCCTTTTCACATGGTTCTCGTTTATCTCCTTTGCTGCAATGTAAGACATGCCTTTTTCCTTCCACCATGATTGGGAGACCCCCCCAGCCATGTGGAACTGTGAATCCATTAAACCTCTTTTTCTTTATAAATTACCCAGTCTCGAGTATGTCTTTATCAGCAGCGTGAAAACAGACTAATACATCTGGAGAGGCAATTCAGAGCTCCAAAGGCAGCCCTGTGTCATTCAAGGGAACAGCTTCCTTCTAGCTTTCCCCTTTGATATTCTCAAGGTGACCCTCTCAAGACAGCTGCCAAGACTCCAGCCATTGTGTCCAGGCAGGGAGACAAGAAGAGGCAAAAGGAACACATGCTCAAAGGTGATTCTCTCCCTGTTAAGGGCCTTTCTGAGAAGCCTGCATTTGGTAACTTCCACCTAAAATTAATTCATTGGCCAGGACCATGATACATAGCCATTCTCTCTGCAGGGTAGTTTGGGAAATATGGTTTTGGCAGGGAATATTTATATACCCAACTAAATCAGAGTTAGTAAGAAAGAAAATAAATATTGAGTCAGCAACTGGCAGTATCTGCCACATCTACAAATCTACAGAAGTCAGAGTGACGTTTGGCTTCTACTTTTGGGTGTAAAATAACATCAGTGCATGGGACAATGTCTCTAAATTTTTAAGGGGAAAAATGTAACCTATATTTTTATACATAGTGAAGTCATAATTTATACGAGAAGCTACAAAAGAAAATTTCCAATATACAAGGGTTTAGAAAATTTACTATGTGCACTTCTTTTAAAAAATCCCAAATGGGCCAGGTGCGGTGGATCACGCCTATAATCCCAGCACTGGGAGGCCGAGGTGGGCAGATCACGAGGTCAGGAGATCGAGACCATCCTGGCTAACACGGTGAAACCCCATGTCTACTAAAAATACAAAAAAAAAAAAAAATATATGCCAGGCGTGGTGGCAGGTGCCTGTAGTCCCAGCTACTCGGGAGGTTGAGGCAGGAGAATGGCGTGAACCCAGGAGGCGGAGGTTACAGTGAGCCGAGATTGCACCACCACACTCCAGCCTGGGCAACAGAGTGAGACTCCATCTCAAAGAAAAAAAAAATTAAAAATTACTTATCCCAGGTGACTGTGAGATGAATCAAAAGTAAAAACTTCATCGTGACTTAAATATAATAGGAATCGCTGGAAGTAAGAACTGCATTCATTTAAACAGGGAGTTGATTAAGAAATTATTTTAAACAACTCCTCTAAGTACAATTAGAATAAGTGAAATGTGTAAGTAGATACCTCCATGAATTGTGAACAATATTTACGTAAAAGTATCAACAAAGATGATTCAAGAAGACATAGAAAGCATCAGGATCTATATCCTAGGGAAAAAGAAAAAATAAACAAAAATAAATTTAAAAGGCTGAAAAGCCAAATGATTTCATTGATGAGTTTCTTACAAACTTTTAAAGAAAATATAATGCTTATGATGCTAATTAAAAGTTTTGTACATACAGGCTGGGCACAGTGGCTCATGCCTGTAATCCCAGCACTTTGGGAGGCCGAGATGGGCAGATCACCTGAGCTCAGGAGTTTGAGACCAACATGGAGAAACCCTGTCTGTACTAAAAATACAAAATAAGCCAGACATGGCGGTGCATGCCTGTAATCCCAGCTACTAGGGAGGCTGAGGCAGGAGAATCACTTGATCCCAGGAGGCAGAGGTTGTGGTGAGCTGAGATCAGGCCATTGCACTCCAGGCTGGCAACAAGAGCAAAACTCTGTCTCAAAAAAAAAAAAAGTTTTGTACATACAAAAAGTCGAAAATTTCCCAGTTGATCCATAAAGTGTCATAAACCTGATGCCCAAAATTGATAAAAAAAATACTGTGGTAAAAGAAAACTCTAAATCATCTTCTCATAAATATGGAAAGAAATGTATATATGAAGTATTAGCCAATTTAATTCTTTAATACAATTCCACTTGGACCAAGGAATATGTAAGTGAAAAATGCAAATATTTTTATAATTATGAATCTAATAATATATGAGATAAAGAAATCTTTTGATCATTAAATGAGTGCCCAAAACCTATTTAATAAATCATAATGCGCATTTCTGTGAAAATCTAAAACACTAATAACAGAAGACTTTTCTTAGCATGGTAAAAATAACTATCATAAACCAAAGATAACACTTAAAATATCAGAATGTTTGACAAAAACTAAGATCGAAAGAAATATGTTGCTATCACCACTATTATTATTCATTGGGAGTTCTAATCCCCATGGAACAGGTGTAAAAGACATGGAACACGTATAAAAGGCAGATGCATTAAAAAGGAAGATAGAGGCTGGGCATGGTGGCTCACGCCTGTAATCCCAGCCCTTTGGGAGGCCAAGGCAGGTGTTTCACATGGTCAAGAGATGGAGACTATCCTGGCCAACGTGGTGAAGTCCCGCCTCTATTAAAAATACAAAAATTAGCTGGCGTGGTGATGTGCACCTGTAGTCCCAGCTACTTGGGAAGCTGAGGCAGGAGAATCACTTGAATCCAGGAGGTGGAGGTTGCAGTGAGCCAAGATCATGCCACTGCACTCCAGCCTGGGCGACAGAGCGAGACTCCGTCTCAAAAAAAAAAAAAAAGCAAGATAGAATATTATTTTTATTTATAGATGATTTGATACTTTAAAAAGAATCAATCGAAAAACAGTTAGTGGTTTAAAAATTTGAGACAATATAAATAAAATTCCTTTATAGATATCTAATAACTTGAAGACATGAAAAATATATCAACTGTAATATATGTGAAATATATAAATATATAAGTATGTATAATGGATACATAATAATATATCAGATATAATATCCATATATCCATACAACTATATGTACTATCCCAATATTTTATATATATTATAAAATACTCGTCATAAAATACTAGTCATGAACTAAGAGAGGCATAAAAGATTTTAATAAACTCAGAGCTTCTTCTGAAGAGGGTGGGGCCTAGAACAAATTTTTTTTAAAAAGTGTTTCTTTACAAATCAACACATAGAGTTAATATAAATAAGCTTAAAATTCAAATGAACATGCTGTGTGTGGTGGCTCATGCCTGTGGTCACAGCATTTTGGGAGGCTAAGGCAGGAGGATCACTTGAGGCCAAGAGTTTGAGACCAGCCTGGGCAATATGGTAAAACTCCATCTCTACTAAAAATATACGAAAATTAGCCAGACATGGTGGTGCATGCCTGTAATCCCAGCAACTCGAAAGGCTGAGGCATGAGAATCACTTGTACCCAGGAGGTAGAAGCTGCAGTGAGCCGAGATCATGCCACTATCCTCCAGCCTGGGGGACAGAGCAAGACTCTGTTTCAAAACAAAACAAAACAAAACCAAAACTGAAGATAGGAGTGGAATTGAAGTGTGCTTCCTCTTTTATCTTGCTTTTTCTCACCTAACACCTCCCTCTCTAGCCTTGGGTTTATAAAATTCACAGTTGTCACAAGTGTTTCCCTTTGCTGGGCCACCAACCTCGTTTGGCTGGGTTGTGAGGGGCAGAGTGGACGCTGTAAAGAATGGCTCCTCTCCTTGTAGGTGAGAGAGGAGAAGATGTTCCCTCACGTAGTTAATTCTGTGTGCCAGCTGATTACAATGCCAGACAATAGATGCCTTCCAATACAGGGGTGATACATGTAGGCTAAATGGGAAGGGGAGTCATATTTTCTTGTTCATCTCTGATTCCCCAGCACACAGAAGAGTGATAGGCACATAATAAGCATTCAATAGATATGTGTTTAATAAAGGTTTTCACTGACTTGTGATAGCTTTAATATTTTCTCACAGATTATTTCCCTGATATGTAATGATGGTTAATCCACAAATTAGTTAATCCATTGCAGATAACTGAGAGTTGATTATGCATGCAAAACAAAACCACTAAGGAAACAAAATAAAGATTATGCAGAAGGAAAAAAAATCAAAGCAAAGGAAGTAATATATCAAAGTGATAACCATGGCTGAGTTTAAATGATGGGGCACGTCTGCATTTTCTAAAATATTTAACAAATATACACTAATTTTATAATAAAAAGCAGCTTTTATTTTAAGTATTTTGAGATGTGTTTGCACTTTTGGGCGGATTTCAGATTTTGCTTACATGATGTCATAAAGCTCAATTGATATGGTGGTTTCTTAGATTCTTAGACAACCAACAGATCTAATAACAAAGCATAAAGCAAAGCAAAACAAAACAAAACGAAAACAAAAACAAAAAAAATCCCTAAATATCCAGATTTGGAATTTATCCCTAAATGACTGAAATTTTTACTTTATAATTGATTTATTCTCACATTGAAATAGTGGAGAGACCATCTCTGCATGACATTGTCTTCTAATACTGTAGATAATAGGGGTAAGAGGTGTACTTAAAAGATGAACAGGAAATAGTGATGGCCAATCATCAATTGCTACCCCACTTCATACTTCTTCTGAACCTAACTTATGTTGCTAGTAGATAATTTATCCTCACTGTTTTATGATGACTGCCTCTCCCCATTGGTGAGCCCGTAAATTATCTGAGAGCAGAAACCATGCCTTGCTCATACACCCCACTCCTGGAATAAGTTAGGCCCCTGTGTCATGCTCTCTCACAATCCCCTGGGCTGCTCTTTCTGGAGCACTCTTCATAATTGTAAGGAGTGTGTTTAGCCTGCACTCTTTTGACTTTCTCTGGAGGGGGCTCTACTAGAGTAAAAATTCTAGTCTCTTATCCCATCCCAGCTTTTTGTTCTCTTAACCAACAGAGCTTAGCCAGAGGTGTGGCCCAGCTGATTGGCAAGGGCCATCCTGAGTTGGCTGCTGGTCAGATAGGAGAAGGTGAAAATGGGCACAGATTGCTTGGCAATGGGTGCTATTGGCAGAGAACCTTAATGATGTTTGGCTCTGTCTTTCTGCAGGGACTATAAGTCAGATGATTAAATTAGTCCCCTGTGAAGGAGGCCTATAGTTTTGTGGAAAAAATTCAGTTCAGGGGCACATTGTAAAGCCCTCTTGGCTAAGTAAGCCACATGCTCCAAACAGTTTTAGTAGTCATAAAGCTGGTGTGCTTATTTCTTCCTTTTCTTTTTCTTTTTCTCTTCTCTTCTCTTTTCTTTCTTTTCTTTTTGAGACAGGGTCTCACTTTGTCATCCAGGGTGGAGTACAGTAGTGCAAACATGGTTGACTGTAGCCTTGACCTCTCAGGCCCAAGTGATCCTCCCACCTCAGCCCCACAAGTAGATGGGACTACAAGCAAGCACCACCATGCCCAGCTAATTTTTGTTTGTTTGTAGAGATGGAGTTTCACGCTGGTCTTGAACTCCTGAGCTCAACTGATCCACCCACCTCTGCCTCTGAAAGTGCTGGGATTAGAGATGTGAGCCACCGTGCTGGGCCTGGTGTTTTGATTTCTACCATTCTGACTCCTGTGTCTCTCCCAGGTGATCCAGAACTTGGGTGAGGAAGAGAATGGTATAATGACATGATTTTTTAAAATGCTAGATTGTTTTGAATTGAATATCTGTATTGCCTGCTAGACTGGAAGGTCAATGAAAGCAGAGATCTTCTATCTGTTTCATCACTGCTTCCCCAGGGCCTATCATTGTGCCTGGCATACTATAGGCCATCAGTAAATATTTGTAGTATGAACAAATAAATTTATCTTTTGATTATCACTTTTTAGTACAGTCCCTGACATAGAAGTAGGGCTTAGTAAATATTGGTTTGAATTGGAGCTGAGGTTTCAGATGAGGGTGGCATCAGAAGTCACATTCTGGTTCATTCTTCTTGGTTCTTTGACCCAGCCCTCCCTGTTCCTGGGTGAGCGCTAATAGCCCCTGAGCCAACCTGTACTTGTTCATGTTGCTTCTCTTTCCCACCTCAGCACAACGCATAAGGGGAGGGGGGAGTATAGCCAATGGGAACCTATCAATTTCCTACTTCCATGCCTCATCTCCAGCCCTACGGCAGAACATTTATTTTTTATTGAAAAACACAAAAGCTGGGATAGAAGAGGAAATGAGGGCATTTAATCATAATAGTAATAGGACTTAGAGTGTGTTCCACCTTCCCAGTAGCAGCAACAACCTGTACGTAGGCTCTCCAGTCACCCTGTCCAGGCACTGGTCCACCTCCCAGATCCTGGGGCTCACTTTGGGCTCTGCCTTCTCCTGAACGCCATCTAGATTCTTAATTAAGAACAGAACATTTTCTTCATTTCCACTACACAGAGGAATGACATTATGTGCAGGACATCTGTAAATCTTAAGTGTGGGCCTCAGGCAGCACCACTTTCCCACACGTAAATCTTTGTGTGAGCTTAGGTCAATCGATACTTGCCTTCATAGGTGACTCTGGGGTCAAGCACACGTCCTTTAGACTGTAAGGTCAGAACACTCTTTCCAATGGGAAAGAGGCCACAATTTCAGAGAGCTGAACAATGGGCCCCAGGTCGTGGCACTGTCTGTGTTTTTCCTCCTGCGGTGCTCTGGCCTGGATGACTGGAAGCCCATTCAGTCAGCTGGAGTCTCAGACTTTCAGTCTGAAGGTGTGGCACAATCACCTATTCAGAGCTAATGTTCCTCCTCAACATGTGCAGTCCAGCCTACGATTTTCCACTTCCTTGGGCAAGGAGATTACAATGTCTTGGAGATCAGTCACTCCATCTTCACACAGCTTCTGTCAAATGATGCCCAACCATGTGCAGATGGCCAAAGCACACCTGGTACTTCCATATGATAGAATGTAATGCAGCTGTTGAAGATTGTATCTTTTAAAAATTATTTAACCATCTGAGAAAATGTTGATGACAGATTATTAAGTGAAGAAAAATTATTACATTGTAATATAGATAGATGATAGGTAGATAGATGATAAATGGATCAAGCATGAAGGATGATGAATGCCTCAAAACACTAAAGAGCTCTTCAAAACACTCAATCTCAAACCGAGGAGCTATGTTTCTATAACTCTCTGTTTTGCCCTATGTTATCTAGAAAGACAAGCAGACACAGTATATGTCTAGGAGGAAACAATCGTAACTATTATTTAAATGCAAAAATATAGAGAATCCAGAGCATGGTGCAATACCAGAGTTCCCTTTCAGTCTATTCACTGAGTCATCAGTGGTCACTGGGGGTCCTTCTTCTGCTGCTCTCTCTCCCTCTTTGCTTCCTCTCTATCTCTACGGTTTTCCCACCCCTTTACACGTATCTGCAGCATCTTAACATCACTCTGGCCTTAACAGAGCCTTGCAATCCTCCACAGAAGCAGGCTTAAGGCTTCTGGGGGTTACAGAGTGAGGCATTTTTGAGGTGAACTCCTCTTGCTAATATTTAGCTCATCACATATAATTTATGGGGTTATTTATAGTAATGAACACCCTATCAGGGGTAAGAGGGACAGAAAACCCCATCAGGTTTCATTGGATTTGCCATATAGTTAGGCAGACATATCACGAAACATGTTGACCTAGAAGAGAAGATACCCAGTTTTTATGGAAAGCAGAAGGGTTACCCAGTCATAATCATGGCTAGACTTAAAAGCTGCTTATTTCTATGTTTTAAAGTATACTTTTCTCTTATTTTCTTAATCATCACTCTGTACTCCTTAAAAAAAGGTGACTACATCCACCATTTGCATTGCTTCTTGAGAAAGTTTGAAAAATAAATTCTCGTAAGTAAGCTGGAGCCATGGAATTTTTGATTGAGGTTGGAATTACTGGAACCAAAAACCAATGTGAAAGGCAAAGTCTAACAATAAAGGCAGTGAGAACCAAATAGATAGCAGCAAAGTGACCTCTCTAAGGTTAGATCAGAGGATGCATGTTGCAGAACAAGGGGAATAAAATAGATAGCTGTGATAGGGCTCGACTCTGGAGGTCTGAGGAAGCTTGATTTGATGATGAAGCCCATTGGAAGGGCAAACCCTAGAGCTGAGGCTGCAGGGCCTCCTCTCCTGCCCTCAGCTCTTATTCTACCCCAACTTCTGCTCGTGGCTCATCTCTCTCTCTCCTTCCCAGATGGGGAGCTCAGCTGTTCTGAAAAACAAAATAGGAAGTCACTTATATGCCCTGGAGCCCTGCTTTTGTAATTCTGATACAGGGCATTAGACCTAATTTAATTTGAAAATAATATAGTAAGATGAAAGGAAATCCCACTTGAGCTTCTCATTTTAAGAAGAGTTCAAAAAAAGATAAAATGAGCCTGAGAACCTCAAAGAAGGCCCTCTGGTCAATAGAGACAGACAGGCCAGATGTTTTTCCCATCTGTGTCTTGTTCCCTCTGACATGGGGCTAGCTGAGGGAGAGAGGCACACAACAGAAGAGCAGGCTAGCTTGCTAATACTGCCCTCTTATTTAGCTCATGGAAATGTCATAACATCTAAGGTCTTACTTTCCCTCTGGGTTTGAGGGGAAAACATCTATAGTCCTCTTGAACTCGTTTCATGGAAGGAACTTCGTTACTGTGCAAAACTTCACCGAAGATTAATTGAACTTGACATCCTGAATGTCTTTTGCATAATGAACTAAGGTGGAGTTTTTTTAAAAAAAATGTCAGTATCTGATCCTTGGTGTGTGGTTTTTAGATGTCCAAAGTATTCCCACTTCTCAAATTCCCTTTAAGAAGCTGGAATGCAATGCATTTCTGAGTTTTCTTTATTTCAGTTGAATCTCCACCTTGCTATAGCAGTACTAAATTTACTTCAAATCAACAATTCATCACAATAAAAAAAAAAAATACTGAGTGATATCCAGAGTGGCTGGCCTCCGTTCAACACCAACCATTCTCTAGTTTACGGGAAATTAGGATCACAGGCCAGCTTTACATTAACCAGAAAGTGTACGCTACCATCTTGTGGACAAAATATCAATAACACTGAAATATGCTCAAGGCAACTTACCATCTCTTTTGTATTACAGTGAACATTTATTTTGTCCTGGGTTCCCACATGCACTCATGGTGACCATTCCATGTAATTTAGAACTTTGGCACTGAATTATCTTTGTTAACAAATTGGGTACAGTTCAACATGAAGAAAAGGGAGCTTACCGAGAAAATTTTGGAACCCAAATACCAGAGACCTGGATCCTCATGTAACCTTCGCTTTTGATTCCTGCCTCTTCAGTTTTCACTTTTCTAAATGCAAAATGCAAGTGTTGATTCTGGTCATCTTATACTGAACACATAGGATTTTGGTTGGTGTTGACAGGGTTAGATTTGTATAATATCCCGAGGAGTTGAATGTTATGATCCCAAGAGAAATTAATGTATTAACCAGTTGTTCTTTACCTGATATAAAAAATTAGTTACTCTTCTCCTGGACGGTTTTCACACGAACATACAGGTGCATATCTCACTTGCTATGGTACCAAACAATGACATCATAGGATGTAGAAGGATGATGGTGTCATCACAGCTGTATGACATAAAAGTTATAGGATCACAGCATCTTAGGGTAGGCAAGGACCATCAAGTTCATTAAATTCAATTACATTTCTAATGCTTGAATCAGTTTTATAATATCCAGTTGCCTGTTGAATCTCTTCTTCTAGAATATAAGAAAGTACTTGAAAAGGGAACCACGTAAAAGACAGGAAAACAGGCGACTTCTAGTCCAAATTTCTAAGGATGATTTTTTTTTCTTTTTTTTGCTAATAGATACTATGACAGTTAGTAACCAGAGAATCTCTAAGGCAGAATCTGTAACTATCAGTCTCCTACCCTTGATGTTGTGATTCTAGTCTATTTACAGTATGCCAAATAGCTTCTTGCCCACTGGAGCTCAGAAGACCTTCTAAAGTTAGAACTTTCCAATGTTAAAAGTTTCTACTACAAGCTAAGGGTCTGTTGTATTCCCTCAATTCTTCCTTTAAGCCGTCATATCTAAGTTAGAAACATGTGCAAGTATGTGTGTTTGTGTGTTTGTCTCTGTGTGTCCATATGCTTGTGTGTGTGTGTGTGTGTGTGTGTGTGTGTGTGTGTGTTCTCGATGTTTTTCTTACTTGTAGGAAAATGATGACTCTCTCCCACCCCCAATTTGGTACTAGTGGCAAAGCATCATTTAAGAGGGCCACACACTGTTCATTTTTGTTATGAGCAAAAAATATAACTGGTTTTACACAGTTTTCCTTCCTGTTAAAAAAAGGAGTAATCTATATCTTCTCTACCTCCCATAGATATATTTTGACAATTATGATACCACCATCTTTCATTAGCTCATTAATCTAAATATATATGTTTCTATTACAACATTGCATACATAGCAGAGAGCCAATTTCAAAAGAAGTATGTTCACCCCATTTAACTATTAATGCTGAAGCACTGAGTTTTGCAAATAGAAAATCCCTAGGGCTACAACAAGATGATGACAATGATGACAGCAACAGTAACAGAGACAATACAACACTTAGACAGGCATTTGTTCCCAGTACTGGGTCTGAGGAGGACAGGTGAGAAATAGAAATGTAACTGACCACATGTGAGTGACTGGACCAGGGCTTCCAGAGCAATTCCACTTGCCTTTGTGTTTCAAGGTTCTTAACCCTCCTCTTCGGGGGTATATTATGGGTTATTTCTTTTTCATTTTATCTTGTGGCAAAAGTATAAATGTGGTCTCTGAAGAGAGGCCATTATTTTAAAAGGTCTGAGGAGCTTTAAAAAAGCTGTGATCCCACCCAAATCTCAACTTGAATTGTATCTCCCAGAATTCCCACGTGTTGTGGGAGGGACCCAGGGGAATGTAATTGAATCATGAGGGCCGGTCTTTCTCGTGCTATTCTCGTGATCATGAATAAGTCTCATGAGATCTAATGGGTTTATCAGGGGTTCCTGCTTTTGCTTCTTCCTCATTTTCTCTTGCTGCTGCCATGTAAGAAGTGCCTTTTGCCTCCTGCCAAGATTCTGAGGCATCCCCAGCCATGTGGAACTGTAAGTTCAATTAAACCTCTTTTTTTCCCTAGTGTCAGGTATGTCTTTATCAGCAGTGTGAAAATGGACTAATACGAGCTGAATAGAAATTCTGCCTTGATTAGCTATGAAACCAATAGTGCCAAAGCACCTTTTTTTTTTTTTTTTGGATGTTCAGATAGTTCTTCTTTTTTTTTTTAATACTTTAAGTTCTAGGGTACATGTGCACAATGTGCAAGTTTGTTACGTATGTATACATGTGCCATGTTGGTGTGCTGCTCCCATTAACTCGTCATTTACATTAGGTATATCTCTTAATGCTATCCCTCCCCCCTCCCCCCTCCCCCCACCCCACAACAGGCCCTGGTGTGCGATGTTCCCCTTCCTGTGTCCAAGTGTTCTCATTGTTCACTTTCCACCTGTGAGTGAGAACATGCGGTGTTTGGTTTTTTGTCCTCGCGATAGTTTGCTGAGAATGATGGTTTCCAGCTTCATCCATGTCCCTACAAAGGACATAAACTCATCCTTTTTTATGGCTGCATAGTATTCCATGCTGTATATGTGCCACATTTTCTTAATCCAGTCAATCACTGATGGACATTTGGGTTGGTTCCAAGTCTTTACTATTGTGAATAGTGCCTCAGTAAACATACATGTGCATGTGTCTTTAGAGCAGCATGATTTATAATCCTTTGGGTATATACCCAGTAATGGGATGGCTGGGTCAAACGGTGTTTCTAGTTCTAGATGCTTGAGGAATCGCCACACTGTCTTCCACAATGGTTGAACTAGTTTACAGTCCCACCAGCAGTGTAAAAGTGTTCCTATTTCTCCACATCCTCTCCAGCACCTGTTGTTTCCTGACTTTTTAATGATCGCCATTCTAACTGGTATGAGATGGTGTCTTATTGTGGTTTTGATTTGCATTTCTCCAATGGCCAGTGATGATGAGCATTTTTTCATGTGTCTGTTGGCTGCATAAATGTCTTCTTTTGAGAAGTGTCTGTTCATATCCTTTGCCCACTTTTTGATGGGGTTGTTTGTTTTTTTCTTGTAAATTTGTTTGAGTTCATTGTAGATTCTGGATATTAGCCCTTTGTCAGATGAGTAGGTTGCAAAAATTTTCTCCCATTCTGTAGGTTGCCTGTTCACTCCGATGGTAGTTTCTTTTGCTGTGCAGAAGCTCTTTAGTTTAATTAGATCCCATTTGTCAATTTTGGCTTTTGTTGCCATTGCTGTTGGTGTTTTAGACATGAAGCACTTGCCCATGCCTATGTCCTGAATGGTATTGCCTAGGTTTTCTTCTAGTGTTTTTTATGGTTTTAGATCTAACATGTAAGTCTTTAATCCATCTTGAATTAATTTTTGTATAAGGTGTAAGGAAGGGATCCAGTTTCAGCTTTCTACATATGGCTAGCCAGTTTCCCAGCACCATTTATTAAATAGGGAATCCTTTCCCCATTTCTTATCTAAATCTAATGAGGAGAAGCAACCTTTCATATCCCACTGTTTCCCACAATTTGGACACAGTATTTTCAGTTTACATACAATTTTATGTGAGTGATGGATTGTTGAATGCTAATACTAGCATTTTATCATAACATTATCAATGTTCTGTTTTGAAGAAGACTTCACTGCATTCTTAGAGTTTTAGGGTAATTTAAAATTATTATTGTCTCCAGATGAACTTGTCTCCAAATGAATAGTGGAACTCAATGAGAAAATAAGGCTCAGTGTCTAGAACGTCTCTATACAGTCAACCTTTTAAGTACTTATTTGTTCTGTATTTGAGAAATATGGGTAATAGACATAAAGGATAATCTGAGAGTAAAGGCATTATATAAATTCCAAGAAGAGCTTAATAATAAGAAGAATGATATCATTTATTGAATTTCTATGACATACCAGGTAGTCTGCCAATACTTTTCTCTATCCTGTCTCCAGTCTTTACCGTAGCCTAACCATCACCATTTCAAGCTTGGTATGCTTAAGTGGCTCACCCAAGTCCCACAGTTAGAAGTACTAGATTTACCATGGTTTATGGTCCCAGGTGGATGCTGATTTGATGTGTGACCTTGAGCAAGTCACTTCTCTCTTTGTATTGCAGGTTCCTGATCTGTAAGTAGCGGATAAGGATACTACCCATATCTTGTTTCTTGGCTTTCTTGTGAATCAGAGGCTCATTCTTTTATCCCACCCACTTATCTGTTAGCATTCTTTAGAATATTGTTTTGTGTTCCATTCTTCCTATGTCTTCCTGCAGTGATCTCAGTTCTAATCTTTAGCTTTGGCATCTATGCAGGTGACCACAAAATTTGTATCACCAGCTTCAACTTCTCTCCCAAGTTACAATCTTAAATAGCCACAATACTAATTTGGATACCATGTAGGTGCATATTTTGCTTTATAAAATTTACTGTCCTCCTATCAAAACTCACCCAGGACACACCATAATCTTTAAATATGGACCACAGTATGGCATAAGCAGGGTATAAACTCTACCATGTCCACCAACCCATTGCTTTTTGCCCCACAACTTTAAAATACAGCCCTTTTTTCTTTCCTAAGCCCATTATTTGCTCCCCAGCAGGTGAGAATAGATAAATTCTGAAGATAGCACTCCAAACCAGCCTGGGCTTCCAATTCTGTTGATCTGACAGCTTCCTGGTTCCCTTCTGAAATGAGCCCAAGTTAAGTATTGGTGTACATGGAGGGCAGGAAGGCGGAGAGTAGGGGGAAGCAGGAGTAAGCATTAGTTTTCTCATTTAATTAACTGCATTCAAGAGAACTAATGCCATAAGCAACTTACTAAAGGCCAGTAATACATCCCTTAGGAAATACTTGGGGCCCAATTTTTTGGCCCATTAGTGACCACAAGAACAGCCTCATACATCCAGGTCTGTCAAAGCCAGAAGAAAAATGTGTATAATTGGAAAAAGGTTGAAAACAATCCTGGATAATGAATCACACTTACTCAGCTCTTTTGTCCTTCCAACTCTACAGCTAGCATCACATTTCATAAGGGAGATAGGGAGAAGAGGCAAACACTGAAAGGGAACCTTTACTTATTAGACACCAGAGGGAAGCCTCCGTGATCAGTGGAATCAGCTGTTTACATAGATTCCACTAACTTGAAGTGTGTGTCGTGCTGAGAGGAGGCTATGGCTGCCTGCTTCCCTCATGGTCCAGAACAGGACCCCACAGTTTGACCCTTATCTACAGGAAAGTTGGCAGGAGGAGCTTAACAAAATCTCTTCTAATTAGGCTTTCTGATAATCTTCTAAATTCCCTCGTGCAAAAGCCAGCTACCTACCTCATTTCCTTGGACCGCCTGGAGTTACAATCTTCTCTGACATTTATTGGATCTTCCTCCCTGGGAGATAGCTGCTCAGTAAGAGGAAGATGAAATAGGGCTCCCCTGCTTACCAAGTGCATTTAACACACATTAGCATCTTGTGTGGATGGAAACCAGCTGGAATAATTTTGTCA
This sequence comes from Hylobates moloch, assembly GCF_009828535.3. Taxonomy (NCBI): domain Eukaryota; kingdom Metazoa; phylum Chordata; class Mammalia; order Primates; family Hylobatidae; genus Hylobates; species Hylobates moloch. The sequence goes on along the minus strand of NW_026652287.1, from coordinate 30,206,913 downwards.
GGGAGTGCCAAGCTTTAGTCTGTTGTAGAGCTTGAAGTGGATTCTCCCTGCTTGCTGGGATGAGGCCTTTGGATGTTAGTTTATGCCACTGACAGTGATGCATGAATTCAGTCACTCAGTCTTCATCCACGAAGACATTGTGAGCCTCATACTTTTAAGCCCAAGACTCCTAGGGGAGGGAGAGGCACCGATGCAGCTTGACATCCCTGTGAAGAGGTTCTCATCATAGTCCTCCACCTGTAGCTCAATTTGTCTACTCATCTACCACGTACAGTAGTTTTTCCTGCCATTTCTCATGTGGAAACATGTCCAACATGAGCTAGCAAGTCCATATATGTGTGTGGTACAGTGCAGGACAGGAAAAGACTTTGCTCCCAAGAAGCACATTCTCTAGAAGTGGCCTCTTCTCAATATTGTTGAAATCATCTCTTCACCTCACATTTTTTGTGACCTATTAGGAAAGTAAAGGTCAGTGTGTTGATTACTCCATTGGAACATTCAGCAGCCAGACCAAGAAGCAGTTGGTGGGCAATGGCTTCATGCAAGGGCACCCCCAATGTTAGAACCGGGAGTCATTTCTGGATGCCAGGAAACCCTTGGAATGTGATTTGAGGGCCCTTTTCATCTTTCTGAGTCCCTCACTCTGCATTTTTTAAAGCCTTGCTGAGAAGGCAAGCTCTGGGGAAGCAGGAGCCTGGCCTGTTCTGTTCATTCCTGTGTGTGCACATCACGTACATGCCTGAGTAAATATTGTTGAATAAATGGATGAAGGAAACCAGAAATGCTGCTATTTGAAGATGAATTTCTATGGGTCATCAGAGCTTTAAGGCAAATATCTCTGAGAAATAGGTCACAGTTTCCACTTTCTCAATTCATGATGCTGTGGATTTTCAAAACTTGTTTCATCTTTTGAACAAGGGAAACTTTAAAACAAATTCTTTATTTCAGGTTCAGGAATACATGTGCAGGTTTGTTATATGGATAAATTGTGTGTCACGGGGGTTTGGTGTACAGATTATTTCATCACCCAGGAAATGAGCATATGTATTAGTCTGTTCTCACGCTGCTATGAAGAAATACCCAAGACTAGGTAAAAGTGGTTTAATCGACTCACAGTTCTGCATGGTGGCTGGGTAGGACTCAAGAAACTTACAATCATGGTGGAAGGCACCTCTTCACAGGGCATCAGGAGAGAGAATGAGTGCTGAATGAAGGGGGAAGCTCCTTATAAAACCATCAGATCTCCTGAGAACTCACTCACTATCAGAAGTATAGCATGGGGGAAACTGCCCCTATGATCTCCCACTGGGTCCCTCCCATGACATGGGGGAATTATGGGAACTATAATTCAAGATGAGATTTGGGTGGGGACACAGCCAAACCATATCAGCATAGTACCTAATAGGTAGTTTTTTGATCCTCTCCCTCATCTATCTTCAAGTAGGCCCCAGTGTTGGTTGTTCCCTTCTTTGTGTCCATGTGTTCTCATTGTTTAGCTCTCACTTATAAGTGAGAACATGGACTATTTGGTTTTTGGTTCCTGTGTTAGTTTCCTTAGCATAATGACATCCAGCTCCATCCATGTTGCTGCGAAGGACTATGATCTCCTTCTTCTTATTATTATTATTATTTTGAGACAGAGTCTGACCCTGTCACCCAGACTGGAGTGCAATGGTGTGATCTTGGCTCACTGCAACCTCTGCCTCCTGGGTTCAAACAATTCTCCTGCCTTAGCCTCCCAAGTAGCTGTGATTACAGGCGCCCACCACCATGCTCAGCTAATTTTTGTATTTTTAGTAGAGATGGGGTTTCACCATGTTGGCCAGACTTGTCTCGAACTCCTGACCTCATGATCTACCTGCCTCGGCCTCCCAAAGTGCTGGGATTACAGGCGGGAACCACTGCACCAGGCCGATCGTATTATTTTTTATGGCCGTGGAGTATTCCACAGTGTATATATACTACATTTTCTTTATCCAGTCTACTGTTGATGGGCATTTAGGTTGATTGTGTGTCTTTACTATACTGAATAGTGCTGCAATATACATACATATACATGTGTTTTTATGGTAGAATGATTTATATTCCTTTGGGTATCCACTCAATAATGGGATTGCTGGTTAGAATGGTAATTCTGTTTTAAGTTCTTCAAGTAATCACTACACTGCTTTCCACATTGACTGACCTAATTTACTTTCCCACCAGCAGTGTATAAGCATTCCAACAAGGGAAACTTTTAACAGTAACATAAATGCGTTAGTCTGTTCTCACACTGTTAATAAAGACACACCTGAGACTGGGTAATTTACAACGGAAAGATGTTTAATTGACTCATGGTTCCACATGGCTGGGAGGCCTCACAATCATGGTGGAAGGTGAATGAGGAGCAAAGTCCTGCCTTACATGGCAGCAGGCAGGAGGACTTGTATAAGGGAACTCCCATTTGTAAAAGCATCAGGTCTCATAAGACTTTTTCACTATCACAAGAAAAGTATGAGGGAAACTGTCTGTCCCCATGATTTGATTACCTCCACCTGGCCCCACCCTTGACACATGGGGATTATTACAATTCAAGGTGACATTTTGGTGGGGACACAGCCAAACCATATCAACGGATCACAGTCTTTTCGTGAAGAATAAAGATAATGTGTGTTCATTTTGGAATGTGGTGTACACTCAATAGACATTATCTTTATTCTTCACAATAAGACTGTGAGTCGAATAACAACCTGACCTGACCAGTGAGGAACCTGAAGCTTAGAGAAATTAGATAATTTGCCTAAGGTAACCCAATTAGCCAGTGGTAGGTTTTAATCCAGATTATTTGAGAGCAAGCTTGTACTTGTCAGACACCAGGGGAAGGTCTCAGGGTAGAGGGAAATCACTGTTTATTTGGATTCAACCAATTTAAATGCTGTTTAAGACTAAGGGCTCCTGTTTCCTTTTGCAAAAATGGGTGTTCTTTCTTCCACAAAGTGTAGTCCATGGCCAGCAACCTTCACATCAGAGAGCTTATTGGAAATGCAGTCTTGGACTTTAACTCAACCATAATGAATCAGAATCTGCCTTTTAACAAGATCCCCACATGATTTGTATGTACATTAAAGGTTGAGAAGCACTGGTCTACACCACAACACACACACACACACACACACACACACACTAGCAGCAGCAAGTTCTGAGGGAAGAAGTAAGTACAGAGATAAAAATTTGGAGTGCAGTCTGTGCTCAAAGAAGGAAGGCCTGTTCTGTAGCCACTGCATTGCTGAGAACTAAGAAGTGAGTAGGTAATGGACACAGTGTGGAGTACTGGATCGTTTACTGGTGACAGCAGCATTTCTACCTTAGCACAAGAAACCCTTTGGTTCAACCAAAAGGGGTGGTTCTAAGCATGCATTTGGGGCTTAAGCTTCCATTGGGGTGGCCAGCTTGCCCTGGTTTACCCAGGACTTTCCTGTAAGTCCTGCATCCTGAGAAAATCTTCTATTCTGAAAAAACCATGATGGTTGGTTATCCTAGCATCTGTCTCTTCCTAAAGGGGCAAATAATAAAATTACCTTAGACTTAGATTCTGGAGATCTGAGTTCGGCTTCCAGGATCATCACCTACTATTGCAGTTATCTTACATGAGCCACGTAAACTCTTTTTCTTATCTGCATAATGAAGCTAATACCAAGCTCCTTTGGTACCTGAAGAATAAATTAAAAGCTATAGATATTAAGATCATCAAGTCAGGGATGATTTATATTCTATCTTCGTAGCCCTGAATGAAAGTTTGTGAATGCACTTTGTGAACTATGACATAATCGTGTATCCAAGATGTTGCCAGTGTTATAAGAATGTATCTCTCTTGAATACCTCTCTGTCAAATTCTGTACAGTCTTTACTGCTCTGATGAATCCTAGTCTCTTCAGAGAAGTCTCCTAACTCACTCCAGCCATAGTGGCTTCTCTCACTTTTGAAGAATCACTTGAAGAAAATTGTTCAGCATTACAAGTTTGTGTTTTGGCCAGGCGCGGTGGCTCATGCCTGTAATCCCAGCATTTTGGGAGGCTAAGGCAGGAAGATCACTTAAGCCCAGGAGTTTGAGACCAGCCTGGGCGACATAGTGAGATCTCACTTCTATAAAAAAATACAAAAATTAGCCCGGCATGGCGGCATGTGCCTGTAGTCCCAGCTACTCAAAGGCTGATTTAGGAGAATCACCTGAGTCCAGGAAGTTGAGGCTGCAGTGAGCATGATGGCACCACTGCACTCCAGCCTGGGCATCAGAGCAAGAACCTGTCTAAAAAAAAAAAAAAAAAAAAGTATGTGTTCTGGAGACTTGGCTTCACCACTTAATATTCAAGTGACTTTGGACAAGTTACTTAACCTCGTGAAGTTCAATCACTTCCATGGTAAAATGGGAGCAATTGTAATAGTACCTGTCTAATTTATAGTTGGGTGTATGGAATAAGATAGTTAAATCTATGCGTACCATAAACTAAAGGCTTAGATATGTTAGTTGCTCTGCTCTGAAATATATTTAATGCTTACTTTCTTAGAATCCTAATTCTTATAGGACCTGCAACTTGGGGAAGGAGTCTGTTGTAATAATAATCTTTTTTCAACTTTTTATGTGTTTACTTTGTCTATTCCTAGATTGTAAACACTTTCAGGTTAATAATAATGATATTATTGGTCATGCAGTGGTTCATGCCTGTAATTCCAGCACTTTGGGAGGGTGAGACAGGTGGATTGCTTGAGGTCAGGAGTTCAAGACCAGCCTGGCCAACATGGCGAAACCCTGTCTTTCCTAAAAATAAAAATAAAAATAAATTAGCTGGGTGTGGTGGCGGGTGCCTGCGATCCCAGCTACTCCGGAGGCTGAGGCAGGAGAATCACTTGAACCTGGGAGCTGCAGTGAGCTGAGATCATGCCACTGCACTCCAGCCTGAGTGACATATGAAGACTCTGTCTCAAAATAAAGTAATAGTAATAATAATAATAATATCTAGACCATCTCCTCTGAGACCAGCAGCTGTAATAGCATTTTGAGCACTTGTCATGTGCCAGGCACTATGAAAAGCAAATTGCCATCAGTTAGTGAGCATCTATTGTGAAGCAGGTCCTTTACTTAGGTTACCTCATTAACTCTTATGACATCCCCATGTGGTAGAAATTATTAGCCCCATTTTGCCGATGGCTTTTGATGATATGGAAATTAAGTAACTTTCCTGTCAGCCACACAGCTGGGACTCAAACTAAAGACCATTTTATTCCGAAGCTCGTGCCAGCCACACAACTGAGATTCAAACTAATGACTGTCTGATTCCAAAGCTCATGCCATTTCTATGTTGCTTAGGTACTGAGATCCCCAGACCATCTAGTAGTTCTCTGCAAACACGTAATAAAGTAGTGCTTCTCAAATATTAATGTAGATATGAATCACCTAGAGATCTTGATGAACTTCAGATGCTGGTTCAGTAAGTCTGGAATGGACCTGAGGTTCTGCCTTTTTAGCAAGTTTCCAGGTGATACTGATGCTGCGGTCCAGGGACCACACTTTGAGTAGCAAGGCTGCATTATTTACTTTCCGATGGGTTGGTTAATAGTGAAGTCTCTAGGATCTGCATCTTCTGCAGTTCTTGGGGCTAGGTCTAGGGAAGGCGTGAGAGTGGCAGGAGGAGGATATTTGGTGGAACTGAGTAAGTAACCAGTCATATTTAGAAATTGTTCTTAACTGGAGTGGTCATAATTTGGAACTACTTTTATCTATTTCTCTTAAATTCTGTGGCATTGGATATTCATCAGATTTCTCCAGTGATCACAATCACCTGGGGTACTTGTAAACCAAAACACTTCCAAGGACTCTCTCCCAGGATGGGGCCTAGTAGTTTGTAATTTTACAAGTACTTCAGAACAGTCTAAAAGACACTGAAAGTGCTATAGAAATTGCAAAGAGCAGGCAATAAATGAGGAAATGAGGGGTGATGTAATCAAAGAAGGCTTGGCTGGTGGAGGTGGGGAGGTTGTAGGGGGCATGGTTAGGGGATGGAGCTCAGCCCTGCAGAATGAGAGAGTTCTAAAAGGGTAAAAGACAGTGGGAAGAGTATGGGTGGTGGTGGAGCACATAAACAAGGGTATGAAGATTGGTTCTGCATTCTTTCAGATTGAGTTTAAGGCCTACTGGATTTTGTTTGAAATGCTGTATAAACATCATGTATATGGGTACACTAAAAATATTATAATAAAAGATTTTTAAAATATTGGTTATATACTCGAGTGACACCAAAGTCACATGCAACCAGAAGTTTGCATAATATAATAAACCATAAAAATTGCTGTGTTTCCAACTGCTGGATGAAAACATACATCGGAATGGCTAAAGTTAAAAAGCCCAACGATACAAGAGCTGGTGAAAACGCAAAACCCAATAGGAATTCTCACTCATTGGTATAAATTGGTACAACCACTTCAGACAATTCTTTTATGGTGCCTATCCACACTGAAATATGCCTTTCCTAAGACCCAAGAATTTTACTTCTAGATAGAAATCAAACAGAAATTCCTACATTTCTAAGAACATCTAAAGTCTGAACAAGAATTTCATGGCAGCATTATGTATAATGGCCCCAAGCTGAAAATATATTCGATTTTCATCAATAGTATAATAAAAGTATGATATTTCATCATAAGAATATAGCACATTCTTATGATTAAATATATTGTAAAATTAATCAATTATTGTAAAAAGTAGATACAGAAAGTATGTTCAATATTTTTTTTATTTTATTTTTTTATTATTATTATACTTTAAGTTTTAGGGTACATGTGCACAATGTGCAGGTTTGTTACATATGTATACATGTGCCATGTTGGTGTGCTGCACCCATTAACTCGTCATTTAGCACTAGGTATATTTCCTAATGCTATCCCTCCCCCCTTCCCCCACCCCACAACAGACCCCGGAGTGTGATGTTCCCCTTCCTGTGTCCATGTGTTCTCATTGTTCAATTCCCACCTATGAGTGAGAACATATGGTGTTTGGTTTTTTGTCCTTGCGATAGTTTACTGAGAATGATGATTTCCAGTTTCATCCATGTCCCTACAAAGGACGTGAACTCATCATTTTTTATGGCTGCATAGTATTCCATGGTGTATATGTGCCATGCTTTCTTAATCCAGTCTATCATTGTTGGACATTTGGGTTGGTTCCCAGTCTTTGCTATTGTGAATAGTGGCGCAATAAACATATGTGTGCATGTGTCTTTATAGCAGCATGATTTATAGTCCTTTGGTTATATACCCAGTAATGGGATGGCTGAGTCAAATGGTATTTCTAGTTCTAGATCCCTGAGGAATTGCCACACTGACTTCCACAATGGTTGAACTAGTTTACAGTCCCGCCAACAGTGTAAAAGTGTTCCTATTTCTCCACATCCTCTCCAGCACCTGTCATTTCCTGACTTTTTAATGATGGCCATTCTAACTGGTGTGAGATGGTATCTCATTGTGGTTTTGATTTGCATTTCTTTGATGGCCAGTGATGATGAGCATTTTTTCATGTGTTTTTTGGCTGCATAAATGTCTTCTTTTGAGAAGTGTCTGTTCATGTCCTTCGCCCACTTTTTGATGGGGTTGTTTGTTTTTTTCTTGTAAATTTGTTTGAGTTCATTGTAGATTCTGGATATTAGCCCTTTGTCAGATGAGTAGGTTGCAAAAATTTTCTCCCATTTTGAAGGTTGCCGTTTTATATGAAGTTGAAAAACCGATAAAACTAAACTATGGTGTTAGAAACCAAGATATGGCTATCTTTGGAGAATTGGAGGGGCAAAAACCTAGGAGTGGCATGGTAGTGGGGGCTTATGGAGTACTGATAATATTCTGTTTCTTAACCTGGGTGGTGGTTATATGAATATGTTCATTTTATGATAATTTTTTCATCAGTACACTTAACAAATGTGTTTTTTTCTATTAAAATATCCTATTTCAAGAAAACACACGGGCATGCACACATGTATGCACATGCACGCATACACACACACACACACACACACACACACACGGCTTTTTAAAAAGAAGGGAGAAGACCCCACTCACAGATATTTCTATGCTAGGTTTGCACTGGCTCTGTTTCTCAAAACTCATCTCTGGGACAAAACATTCAACTGACATTTGGGGATTTCTTTTCTCCCCCAGTCATGTGGTATAATGTTTGGCAAATGGAAATGACACTGGTTCTTCCCAAACCATGTATTTCTGTAAGAAACAGCCCATGGGCCACATTTATCTTCCCCTTGGAGAGGTGTTTAAGCATCACTCAACCCTGTGGGGTAGGCTTATTCTTGATTGGGAGAAACAGCCAACACTCATTGCCTCTGGAAACTTGCCCTAAACATTGAGTTTCATGGAGATTTCTCAACAAAGCATGGTCAATCTTATGAATAACTTGGTGAACTTGGTGATCACGTTTCCACTCTCCGTCTATTCACCACCTTCCCATGAACATATACGTGCCTATTTGTTCTGGCTTTTGCAGCCAATCTTGCAAAATCTACCTTCTACAGCTCCCAAGGCATGAGGGTTTGGTTTTCTTCCGATTACCCTGCTGGCTTAGTCCTGGCTTCATCTTCAAGCCAGAGGCCTGGGTGGTCTTTGAGAAATCAGAGGAAAGGTCATTAATGAGAGATCATCTCCCAAAAGTGATCTTTTATGAAGTCTCAGGCTAAAATCTCCCTGGAGTCTTGTCTTCTCCTAGTTGGGTAAAGATAGTATCATGTGAGCTTGGGCAAGAAGTTGGAAGAGCTCTGAAATGATGAAAATGCAAATGCGAGTCTCAAAATAATCCAAAGCAAATAATTTATTTTAATAAGTTAGCCAAGGCCGGGCGCCGTGGCTCACGTCTGTAATCCCAGCACTTTGGGAGGCCGAGGCAGGCGGATCATGAGGTCAGGAGATAGAAACCATCATGGCTAACATGGTGAAACCCCATCTCTACTAAAAATACAAAAACAAAATTGGTTGGGCGTGGTGGCGGGCACCTGTATTCCCAGCTACTCAGTAGGCTGAGGCGGGAGAATGGCGTGAACCCAGGAGGCGGAGCATGCAATGAGCCGAGATCACATCACTGCCCTCCAGCCTGGGCGACAGAGTGAGACAATGTCTGAAAAAAAAAAAAAAAAGTTAGCCAATAAATACCTAGTGAGGGATTAATATGCAAATGATAGATGGTGAAAAAATGGATTACAATAATGAGCCCATTGCCCATAGGTCATTTACCTTACTTTTAGGATATCTGGCTTGTATATCAGTTTTTAAAGTAGGGCCTGAAAACTGACAGCCTGCAGGACTAATATGGCCCACAGACAGGTTTGGTTTGGCTTGCACAGTTGTTTTAAAACTCAGAAACTTTACACTAAAATCCATACTTAACAGCATCTCTTTAAAAACTGAAAGATATGGCAACATGTCGATGCATTAACAATTTATTGGAGCCACCATCTCCCATTGCCTTATACCAGAACTCTTTCACTCATGTATATTGCTTGTCTAATCCCTTTAGGAATTTGTGTTTTCCACCATTATAAAAGTGTCTGTCTTCATAAATAGGTTCCATGAAAGGGGAATCATAATCATACCTGTTCCTAGGCTGTGTTGGTGGGATGTGCTTGGGCAGTTGTATTTTTTATGATGTTACCTCTCACTCCACCTCTCCACTTCTCACCCTGGGTTGACTTTTGACTTCACCAGAAATGGCACCTGAATCAGAGGTGGCCCATCCTGAAGCTTGCCAGGGACTTCTGGCCAGACAAGAAAGAGTGAACGAGGATAATCACATTCTTTGCTCAGAGTTTGGAATTAGAAAGCTGAGCAACTGTTTCTAGTTAGTGATGGAGAAAATTGGAGACATTGCAAAATGCACTTAGCATCACGGCAAGTCAAAGCCCTAGGCAAGCTGAGCTGGGTGGTAGAGAAAGTCCTTGGAGAGGGGAAAATGGACTTCATACACTGAAAGAGCCAGTGATAAGACAAAAGGTTGCCCTGAAAGGCTGAGAGCACAGCTTTGTCCCCTTGAGTTCATTCTCAATTCTAGTTCTGGTGAAACCTAATGGACTTGGTTTTCAATCCTTGGATGTACCTGACTTAGAAAAACTTTGCCCCAGTCTTCCTATATCCACCCTTCTTCTTAGGGAAATAATAGCCTGAATTTCCTTAAGGGAACCATTCTACTATGAGAACTAAGATTACATGAGAATGAATCCTATGCACAGGGGAGAGAAGACTTACACCCTAAATATTTCAGATGTTTCCTATTTCTCCAGAAATGCTTTTACTCATCAGAAGGCTCTCTAAGCCTTCACTCAGTGTATCTGCCTATATTTAAGGCATAGTTGGGAAATACAATAATTATGAAAATACATTTCATAAGCATTTATGGAGCATCATCTGTATATGATCCAATATGGTAAAGACTGAGAGGGAAACAAAGATGACCCAATTTCCTGAACTCAAGGGGCTTACAATCTAATTTGGAAGACAGAAAATGTCTATGAATTGCTATTCATATTGCAGAATGAAACAAACAGTACAGTAAATAGTTGCAGATCCTCAGAGTCCTTAGGAGAGAAAGAGGAGGAAGTTATCCTCTTTAACGGGGATTAGGGGGCTGCTTGGTAATCTGGCTTCCTAGCAATGAGGGGAGGCAATGATAGTCGGAGAACAATTTACGAGGAGACACAGATAACAGGACAATGTTGATGGACATGAAGGGAGGAGACAGGAAAAAAAGAATATAAGAGATCTGGAAGCACAGCAGGACAGAGAGAATAATCTCTTTCACAGGAACCCGGGGGCATTGCTGGATGACATCCTATTGCCCCCACCACCATAGCACCAACACTGGGTATGGAGAAGGCTCAGAGGAGCAAGAGGTCACCATGGATTTGGAATTCTTCCCAAGGGGACCGGCCTTCAATGGGGCTTTGAAGCTTTGTTTACATTTTAGAAGAGGGTGAGAGGCAGCAAGAGCCTCCTAGTTGAAAGGAACCATGGGAACAAAGGCATAGGAAGGCAAATTCAGGGGCAGTATTGTGTGCTGGGGGAGAGGGAGCGTGAGCAGACAGGCCTTACTGGATTGATCATTCACTGTGGAGAGTGCTGGAAAAACACTGTTGATAAGGCTGTCTGGAGCCGGCCTGTGGAAGGCCTTGGATTGCAGGACAAAGGGTTTGGACTTGATCCTGGAGGCAGTGGGAGCCAGAGAAGACTGGGGAAAAGGGTTTACTTGATGAAAGAGTTCCTCATTCATTAAAGAAAAGCACCAGCACAGCTCATTTTTCTCCTTAGAAAACAATCACAGAATTTAGCTTTAAATGCACCTCCAACTCAGGGAAAAGCATATACCAGCCTCTGCAAAGGCTCCCGGGGGGAGTTCATGAGTTCAGCCTCAAAGTACAAGATGTGTTTTACTTGGCATTTAAGCATTTCTATGGGTGATGCATGTCCTCAAACGAGGACAGACCAATATGATTCTATACTTTATATCAGCTGATTCTCAATGGTGCCCTTTCTCTCCACCATTCAGTCTCTGACCCCTCCACTTCCGGATATCCAGAGTAAAATGGTTATAAGACAGATTGCATAATTTCTTGGTGGCATCTGTGTGGTGTAGATTCTCTGGGTAAGGGCTTTGCAGGAACTGAACTACCGTTTTCTCAAGCTCTCGAGGTCTCACTTAGTCCTTAGCAGTGGATGAAAACACCTAGCATCCAGTCTGGCCGTGGGGCCTGGCACATGGCAGGAACTCAGCCAGAACTTGTTAGTAACAGTGTTTATGATACACAGGGTTGTAAACTGAAACTTTTGATGCATTTCCTCTTTCTTTCTCCCTTCCTTCTTGCTCAATTACTTCCCACTTCATTTTTCTTTCCTTTCAGCTTTTCTTTTCAGCTCATTCTTGTTTCTTCCCCCTTCGTTCCCTCTTTTCTTTTTACTTTCTATCTCCTTGTAACTTTCCTTTCCCTACAGGAACTGAGAAAGACAAGGGTGTGTGGGCGGTCATGGCTCCCCTCCAAGGAAAGTGTGAGGCTTTGGGCAAAATAGATCTCTCATTTCTTCCAAACATAGGTCTAATCTGAACTGTCTCCAGGCTCTAGTCTCCAATCCAACTTCAGTGGTTTTAGTTGGACTCCATGAGAAGGGACCCCAGGGATGCTGTGTCTTTAGTCTTGTCTTGGAGAAACCCAGCTTTCCATGCGTCTACTTGTCTCGCAGACTGGGGCACCCACGTTCCCTTTCCTCAAGTCACTAGCACCTCGGAGAGACTCTTCAGAGTGAAATGCCTGGCTGAAGAGAAGCAGGACTTCATTAAGAGTTTGATTTATCCCCAAATGATCTATTGTTATGCATCAAACATGTTTTCCCTACAAACTAGTTGGCAGAGAGCACACAGATAAATTACTACAAGATGTAACCAGACAAGCTGTTCAAAAGGGAAATGGTTCTCTGTGTGTGGAGCTCAGGAGAGCACATCTATAAACATGTGTTGGGAAATCAATCTGGTGTAAGTTTGCAAAAGAAATGCACTGCTGTCCCTAAACTACCAGCTTGCTGTGATACCTGACTGTTCTTTTGAGATCGTAGTCCATCGTCACAGTGGTGAGGAAAGGGAGAGGTACAACCTACTCTGAAGTGTCTTCAAGGGGGAAGGAATACCAGGTTTTCCATAGGCAGTTGCAAATTATCTCCCTAGGCACAAGTCAATTCATCCAATTCATTTTCTGGAGACAATAGGTTAGAGTAATTCTACCAAAATATAACAACATTTAGTTGATGTTATGGTAATTTGAAAAGAATTATAGTAACATAATGCTACCACACAGTACTATGTAGTGTGATGTGGAAGAAAACCCCCTGGGTGTGGCTTCAGAGACAGAAGTGTGTAAATCCCTTCCTGACCATGTGCAACTTGCTAGTTTGGTGACCCTTGGAAAATTTCTTCACTTTTCTGAGATTTTTGTCCTTTTTCTATAAAGCAGTTAAGTGTATACAGGTTGAATATCCCTAACCCCAAAATCCAAAATCTGAAATGCTCCAAAATATGAAACTTTTAGGGCACGAACATTTCACCACAAGTGGAAAATTCCATGCATAAGTACTAAAACAAACTTCAGTTCATGTACAAAATTATTAAGAAATACTGTACAAATTACCTTCAGGATAGGTGTATAAGTTCTATGTGAAACATAAATGAATTCCATGTTTAGACTTGGATCCCATCCCAAGATATCTCATTATGTATATGCAAATATTCCAAAATCTGGAAAAAAAATGGAAATCTGAAAGATCTTTAGTCTCAACATTTCAGATAATGGATACTCAATCTGTACTACTTGCTTTGACAAGACTTGCAAGAATTACAGAACACATGCAACCTGTCCTATAACTGCACTGTGGCCAATAAATTAAAAGTGGTTACATTAATTCTTTAGTTCCTTCTTCACATAAGCTACATTTCAAGTGGTTAAGAGCCACATGGGGCTGTGGCTACTGTAATGAGCAGCACAAATATACAATATTTCCATTATTACATGAAGTTCTATTCAACAGTGTTGTCCTAGAACATGCCAGACACAAAGTTAGATACTTTACACATAATTTTCTCTTGCTTCAAAGTTTTCAAACACCTTGACACATACAACTTAATTAAAAGTCCATCTATCCAGCAAATCTGGAGTGCCCTTTGATAGTCTGTTGGACAAAACTGTCCAAGACTGACTCTACCTAGTATTCTAAGCTGGCTCAAGTCTACAAGGCATAGTGATTGCTGAAAAATTGGAGAAGGTCAAAAACAGAGGACTTCTGGGCCTTTATCAAATGCATATATATGAGAGACTTCGGCTGCAACCACAAAACATATCTCAGTAGAGATGATAATGAGAATAGAAAGAAAGTGGAATCAGCAAAGGAAAAAAATAATCCTGTAGGAATAGCCACCAAATACTCTTGCTTTAAACATGGTGAGGACAGCCTAAGAAACCTTCTCATGATTCATGTAACAGTGTTGGAAAAATCCCAGGGTAGATAAAAGCCACTCCAAGATATGTAGCTGAAGCTTAGGAAACTTTCTCAAGGTCAAAGCCGAGTTATTCCAAATTTGCTTTCATTTCGTTGAAGACCATCTTGACTCTTTGGGGTGAGTCCAACACATCTATGCTGCAGCTGATCAGATTGTAGCCTGCTGAGAAGGACCTCTTGATCTTCAGAGCACATTTCCTGGCAGAAAAAATAAGGCAAGCACAAGGTAAGGTTGCCTTCCACAAGCAAAAGTGAAAAGAACAAAAGCAATAGCTACATTTGTTAAGTGCTTATTGTGTACCCTGTTCTATTTATATTACACTGGTCATCTGATTTAATCTTCACCATAACCTTATGAAGAACTATTAATAGCCCCATTTTATAGAGGAATAATTGAGGCAATAAATGGCTAAGAACCACCCAAGGTCACAAGCTAGTAAATGGTAGAGCCAGGACTTGACCCTGTGCAGTACAGCAAGAATTCACATTCTTAACCACTGTGCCTGTTAGTGTAAGTGATCTCTCTGGCTTTCTCATTTAAGTTTCTAAAAATAATGAATTCTTACACAATCTTTAGGTTTTCCTTCTGCAGCTTTTCTGGTCACTGTAGAAAACAGCCATACGTATTACATAAAATTATAGCATTAAAAATAATGATATAAATACTGCTTTTTTTGACAGTGCATCTTATACATCGTATATAAGCAAGCATTTCACAAATAAGTGAAAAATGCAAATAAGACAGTGAGATTGTTATATCTTTGAAGGTGTGGGATCATTTTGTCTTGAATGTTTGAGTGAAGAAATTGTCAAATGAAAATGGGCACTTAGATGGGGAGGGTAGTCCCTAAACTTAAGATTTGTAGATCTGCTGCCTATTTTTGTAAATAAAGTTTTACTGGAACACAGCCACATCATTTTTAGATTGTCCATGTTTGGTTTTGCACTACAATGATACAGTCGAGTAATTGTGACAGACTG
This sequence comes from Hylobates moloch, assembly GCF_009828535.3. Lineage (NCBI taxonomy): Eukaryota > Metazoa > Chordata > Mammalia > Primates > Hylobatidae > Hylobates > Hylobates moloch. The sequence goes on along the minus strand of NW_026652287.1, from coordinate 30,191,874 downwards.
CATGACCCACAAAGCCTAAAATATTTACCATCTGGCCCTTTACAGAAAAAGTTTGCTTACCCCTGACTTAGATGACAGTGACAAAATTATGTTCTGATAGTCTGTCTTAACTTATATCTATCATTTTCAGTTGGTTGAAAATGTAGGATTTCACTGGTACAATATCAGTGAAATTTGACATTATTTAATTTTACATAACCCAAAACTGCAAATAAGAGGAGCTGACAGGTCAAATGGCCAACATTTATAAATGAAGCATTGTCGCAGTTCTGAATTTGAGAGCCAAAGGCAATCCTAAATAAGATAGAATGAGAAGCTGCTCCGTGATTCTCCAACCTCTCGTCCACTTCTGTCTATACCTCTAATCACAAGTAATCATTGTTATTATTCTTGTTATTGTTTTATTTGCAAGGGTTTCACCTTTCCTACCTATAAGTTTCTTGAGGGCAAAAGATTGCACTTTCATTAGCCCGGAACTTGGCACAGTGTTTGGTAGGAGATGGGCACATAGTAGTAGCTGAGTGAATAACTACATATCATTGAGTTAAAGAGTCCATGCTTAGGAGAGTTACAGAAGCTGCTACAATACAGGGATGTTTGGGCAGAGTGCTATCTCAAAGACTGGGTGAGCCAGCAATGAATTCATAAAAGTCACAGGGTTGTTACCTAACCAATGTGCAAATATATCCCAGGCTAAGTGAGGAAATCATGGCTAACTTTTACTGATCACACATTATCCTCTAGAGACACACATTTCTCAGTTCCTTACTTTTATTTCATTTAATCCTCACAGCGACTCAAGGAAATAGATTATTCTGTTTATTTCATAAGTGAGGAAATAGAAGCATAGAGAGATTTATTACCTTATCCCAGGACACACAGCAAAAAAAAAAAAAAAATGGTAGAAATCAGTCTTAAACCCAAGTAGTCTGAGTCCAGACACAAAATTTTCAATAATTATGCTATATTCTTCTCTATGTAGCTGTATCTGTGACTTCTTCCTCTTCAGTGGTTTCCAAGACATTCTATAGGGAGCGCTCTGAGAACATATATGTTTACTTTTCTAACAAAAACCAATTGCTTAAACCTAGTTTGTTGCATAACTATGCATTTTATTGCCAACTTCCTAGTAACTAGCCTACACAAAAATAAAGCATATCATGTGAACAGGGATAGGCATAAGATACTCTATTGCCTTTATACTTCCAGCACTCATTTGGAATTTACTCTGTTATACTTTTCTATGAAATTAAAATTATACTCTTTCAAAGTTTGAAATACTGGAAAACTTTAGATAAAAGTCCTTGTTAGCCATATCCCAGTCTTATGTCCAGTAGAATCAATATCACCCAGGAGCTTGTTAGACGTGCAGAATCGAGGCCCCATCCCAGACTGACTGAATTGAAACCTGCATTTTAACAAGCTGACCAGGTGATTTATATGCACTTTAAAGTCTGAGAAATATTGACTTTGTCATGGCAGAATGATTACCATTGATTCCCCCAAAGAGAACAATTTGGGTACCTCTGGTTAGATGGAAAAGAGAGGCAGGCTGATAAAAGCCTGATATGCTTGGGGCAGAGGCCCCATCCTAGCTGTGAAAAGACCTAGTGGCTTATAGCCCTGACTGCTTTTAAAAGCCCCAGAACCCGGGCTTCTCACCATACCAACTAATTTAGAACCTCTGAGGTGGGGACTACGTACCAGCATTTTTTAAAGATCCTGGGGTGATTCCAATGTGCAGTGAAGGTTAGTCCCTCTGTTGGAAATGGGTGTTCTTTGTAGGAAAAGAGTGAATGCGCCTCTATTTGCCCTCTTCACCTGGGGAACTGACACTCACCTTTAATGTCTTGGTTTATGCCTTGATGTTTTTTTCCTCCAGGAAGTCTGAATTAGGTGCCCCTGCGTGCTCCACAGCACCTACGTTACTCTTATCAAGAGCTATTGTAATTTCCTGTGTACTTTTCTCGGTGTCCCATTTGCCTCAAAATTTCATGATGGCAACACGGTAGCCATCTTGCTCACATGTGAACAACAGCTGCAGGAATGAGCACTCAGTGCACACTGATCATGTGCCAGTCACTGTGCCTCTATTACCTCAGTTAAGACCCATTGCAACCCTCTTATCATCTCCATCTTCCAGGTGACAGCTGAAGGTTTAAGAAAGTGAACTTGCCTCCGGTCACACTGTTTAGAAGTCCTTAGTGCTATATTCAGTTCTTGGCACCTAGTAGGTTGTTCAATAAAGATTTGTTGAGTGAAAGAATAGAGGCATGAGCTATTGTCTTTTCAAGCCTGCCCACACCTTCTGTGGTGGGATTAAAGCCACACTGAGATTTCCTCCCCCTACTCTCCACCCCATTCCACACTCACTGGAGCTCAGCCTTGACATCTTTTAAGTTCTCTGCCACAAAGTAGATGGGCTGAAAGGCCCAATCTTTATATGCCTGGATGGCAGCAGCTTCTGCATCAAAGGGCTTGTATTCTGGCTTGTTTGACAGAACGTGTTTAAAGGAAAAATCAAATGAGAGGGAAGAGACCAGATGTATAAAATTTTCCAAAGTATTTACTTTCAGCTTAGAGTCTCAAGCTGTGTTTCTCAACCTGAAGGCGGAGGACGTAGTGTGGGAGGATTAGGGCATGGAATTGTGCAAAGGACCTTAATCCTCAGCCGTGTCATATATTTTCTTGGAGTGGAAATAAGCTTTATTCTCCACTCCTAGATGTACTATTGGATTGTAATACTGTCATAACAAATAAAATGCGAGCTCATTTAAAATTATCAAATCCATATTAGCTTTCCATCATCTTAGTAAGTACAAACAGCAGCGCTAATACATTTTGTGGGGTCCAGTGGGGATTTTTGAAGTTATTACTGGTAATAAAAATTCCAAATATATATTTACTGTGCAATGTACTGTGGATGTAGATTATCTCATATAATTCTCCAACAGCCCTTTGAGGTAGGCACTATTATTATTGCTTTATACATGAGGATCACAAGATACTTAAAAGCAGTGGTAATCGTATTTCCTACTTAATAGTGTAATGGAGAGTAAACACCCGGGGAACTCTGTCAGGTCAGTGCCAGAATGCCCTCCCCTGCCAAAAAAAAGAATCCATGGAGGCCCAGACAGCTTGGAGTGGGAGATGGGGAATGCTCATAGCTATGCCTGGAAGTGACAGGGAGCCTCATGTAGACTGACAGAGTCTAAAATTCGGGAGTGGGTAGTAAGCCAGCAGGGAGGTAGCAGATGCCCAGAAGATTCAGCAGGGCCTAGAATGGGTGTCTTAGGATGAGAATGGTACCTGTCTAAGGCAAATGAGTTATCACCTTGGGTTGGATGGGGAGAATATGTAAGGACCTCCAATGTCTAGAAAGAGTGCTTCACATTTACAAGTATTCATTGAGTCCCTACTGTGTTCTGCACACAATGCAAGTGGCTGGAATATGGTTCTGAGCAAAAGAGATATGGTTTCTGCCTTAATTAGACTTGTTTAGAGAAATTGTTCAAATATTTACATAAGGCATAACAAAACTGTAGCAAGCGTGATGAAGAAAAGGTACAAGGTGCTATACAAGCATCTGATAGCAGAATCTGATTTCCTTTGGGGGTCTCAGAAAAGGCTTTCTTGAAGAAGTACTGGAGAGAGAGGAGAGCATTTCTGGCAAAGGGAACAGCTTGTGCATTTCTGGCAAAGGGAATATTGGTGCCTAGATCCAATCCCCTGAGGTTCTAAATTGATTGGTATGGTAAGGAGCCTGGTCTCTTAAAAGGGAACAGCTCTTAGGAACTGGAGAGAGAGGAGAGCACTTCTGGCAAAGGGCCCCGAGGTAGAAGGAAGATAATACATTTGAGAAAATGAAAGAAAGCCAATATGTCTTGAGCTCAGTGTGGGTGAGAAAAATACTTCTGTCTCGGAGGAGACGAGACTCTGCACCAGCTATATAGATGAGACTTTGACCCCAGAAAACAAGACAGGGAATGAACCATTGAAACCTGAGCCCACGAGAAGACTAGAAGGACTAAGCTATTGAACTATGAGTCTGAACTTCAATTTATCATCACAAAGGATGCAGGTAGTCCCAGTGTAGCTCTCAGTATACTGCCCGACAAGCGTGCAGGCAGCATGTACCCTGCTTAGGGCCAGGAAAGTTGTTTCAGCCCTAACTGTACCTCTTTCTCAATTTGGTATTACTGGGATTCTGCTGACCCCATTGTATTGCTTAGAATATTGCTACACAAATTGGAGACTTAGACTGACAATTTCTAGAGGTGGGAACTGGTAGTTTTGTCGAGTGATCCTTATGTAGTTAAAATTTTGGTAATGGTGGTTTAGAAATGTGGTCTTCGACCTTAGCTGCACACCAGTGACCTAGAATATCTTTAAAATTATTGATGCCTCAGCACCACCCCCACAGTTCCTGATTTAATTGCTCAGAATGTTGGTTGGGCATCGAGAACTTTGAAAGCTCTTCGGATGACACTAATGTTCAGCTAGATTTGAGAACCACAGATTTAGAGGCTAGTTCCCAAATGCCAGTCCACAGATCAGCTGTATTAGAAATATCTGGAGTGCTTATAAAGAAATCTCCAGCCCTACTTCAGACCTAACCTGCCAGAATTTCTAAGGGCAAAGCCCAAGAATAGGTACTTGAAAATATTTATCCTGACACTTAAAACAAATATGGGACCACCACGTGATTTTTGAACCTATCTGGGCTTGGGAGGCCCTGATTTAGATTGAGGCATCTGAAACTGTAATCTGATTCAGTCTGTGGTGGCATCCAAGGTTCTGCATTTTTTTTCTTTTTTTTTTTTTTTTAATTTTATTATTATTATGCTTGCAAGCTTCAAGGTTGTGCTGCTGGTCTGAGGACCACACTGCAAGCAGCGAGGGTTCAGGAAACCCAGATGAAAGAATGGGCAGCTTTAATTTAAAATCTGTAAAGGGCTGTACCTGAAATCTATTAGCACAAGGGACTATATTTTCATGGCCCTCTCTCTTTGCCAGACCACTTTCTTTAGGGCAAGGATTGGGTCATTATCATGTCTCCATTTCTAGCACCTAAACGCAGTGCTCATCACATGTTAGGAACACAATAAATGGGTTTTGAATTGACTGAATACCATGATGTCCTTAGGGTCCAAGCTGTGGAGCCAGCTGAAGGTGAGACATTGCTATAATGCGGGCCTTCTGCCACTTCCAGTCATAAATTCCAACTGGACGGGGTCCAACGCGAAGCTGTGTGTTACCAAAGCCTCCTCTGTAGGGGGTAGGGTCAAAGCAGGCCTCTGAAATATTAATAATTCTGAGCAGTGACCACAGCTATGATATTTACAGACCCATGAAGCGCAAGAGACAGCCTGAGGTTGTTCACACAGCCAGAGACTCCAAGGACTTACTCTGCTCCAAATGGAGCATGTATATTGCCCAATCCTGCCAAAAGCCATACGGTTCATTAGCTTTTACTATACAGAGAAACGCGCCAGGCCTGGTGCTAAAATGACATGATAAAGCATATTTGACAGCAATAGTCAGAGGAAAAGGCACAGTGGGAACGGAAGAGCTCTGTGGGACATTGCTCATGCCTTTGGAACAGAAGAAAAATACCTCTGCCTCTCGATTTGGAGACCCAGGCTGGTTGGAATCTGACAAGGACTTATTACTTTAGAAACGTTTTTCAGGGGTTTGATTTCATCCCCTGGATTCTCTTTGCCTGGTGATGGATGTTTTTCTCCTTAATACTTTTTGATACTGTGACTATTTGTGTGGTTTGTGAGTTAGATATTGGGAGGGGGTCAGGAAAGGAAAAAGACACAGAGAGAGAAAGAGTAAAAGACACAGAAAGACAAAGAGATAGAGAAGGGAGGTAGGAAGAAAAAAGCCCACAACTGTAAGTGAGTGGAAAAGAGTGGACGAAGAGCAGTGAGGAAAGGAGATGGGATATCAGAGGAGGATGGAGGCCAGGAGGATCCATGTCAGGGCCCTCCCTTCATTTGGGATGGATGGTCTTTACACTCAAGGCTGGTCTTAGTGTGTTCTGATGGATACTTATGTAATCTCCATCTTCTTTACAAGAGGCACAAAACTAGCATTTCTGGTCTCACCTTCAGTCCTAATAACTCTATGCCTCCTGCCATGCCATGAAATCTCATCCCTAATTGTTTTTCTGCCACCATCACTCCTGTCCTTTCAATCACAGACAACATGGTCTGGCTCAGGGACATTTACATTTGTGTGTTAGAACTTTCTCAGGCTGTTACATCCCAACTTAATCTGGTCCTAGCACACTTGAGTCTTTTGCCCATCTTTCCCCAGTGCCTTTGGCTCCCTTCTCTGGGCATAGCCTGAGACAGGGTCTCATGCTCTGCTTGGCCCACTCTCCACTCCATCTGAGTATAGATTCCCCCTGGAATGTATTCCAAATAGCCCAGTGTTTCCCAAAGTGTGTTTTCTGGACCATCTGCTTCAGAATCATGGAGGTGGGATAGAGAAAGGGGAAAAAGGGATTTTTTTACCTGCAGATTCCTGGGCTCAGTTCTCCAACCCCTAAACCAGACTGGGGACTGGAGGTGGGGGCAATTTTGAAAATATGCAGTTTTAATCCTTGACCCAGGATTGTGAAATATAGTAAAGTTTAAGAACCTCAGCAAGACCAGCCTTCTGGCTTCCCAGATTCTTTCTCCTTCAAGACCTGGCTCAGAAGATCAGAGACTCCCCTTCCGCAACACACAGGGTAATGTCAAGAGCCTGGGCCAGATACCTTACACAAATCACTTAAACTCTCCAGGCCTTTCTCATCTTAAAGCAGGGGGCAGCATTGAAGTCACAAGTAGGAACAAGGACAGGACAGGTGACATCTAGACAGGAACGATGCTGGGACGATGGGAATGAGGGAAACTGGAAGCTGCAAGCTTGAAGCAGGCAGCTGCTCCTCCAGTGCAGTCAATTGTGGCCAGATGGGAATGGGGCCCAGAGATGCCAAATCTTCTGATTTTTTTAGGGAAGCTAGAAATCAGAATTTCTATGTAACCATTTCCCAATTTTTTTAATTCGCTGGCTGATTTCTTTCTAATGGGCCAAATAAAATTACACATGTGGGGCACATTTGGGCTGTTGAGTCCACATTTGCAACCTCCAGACTAGGGCTCCCTAAGGTTGCTTTTCACACGAGAGTCCTGGCATACGGCGATCCTGAAGCCCCTTGGTTAAACAGGTTGTTCTGTTGCTAGTTGGAGCTTCCCAGCTGATCCCTCTGCTTTCCAGGAAAACCCCACAGCTCCACTGGTTCCAAGAACCACTGAGGTTCTCAAAGCTTAGTGTGCATCACAGTCACTTGGGGGGCTTAGTTAAAACACAGCTTGTTGGGTCCTACGTGCAAAGTTTCCAATTCACAATGTCTGAGTTAGGGCCTGAGAATCTGTGTTTCTTACAGACTCCCAGCTTCTGAGGCTGCTGGTCCAGGGTTGACATGTTGAGAACCATGGCTGTTGACCCATTACTCACTACTCGCTACCTATGATGTTTGCTTTCTCCTTAAAACCGGCATTCAGGGCCTGGTGCGGTGGCTCATGCCTGTAACCTCAGCACTTTAGGAGGCCGAGACCAGCGGATCACCTGAGGTCAGGAGTTTGAGACCAGCCTGGCCAAACATGGTGATACCCCGTCTCTACTAAAAGTATAAAAATTAGCCAGGCGTGGTGGCAGGTGCCTGTAATCCCAGCTACTCAGGAGGCTGAGGCAGGAGAATCGCTTGAACCTAGGAGGTGGAGGTTGCAGTGAGCCGAGATCGCGCCACTGCACTCCAGCCTGGGCAACATGAGTGAAGCGCCGTTTCAAAAAACAAACAAACAAAAGAAAGAAAAGAAAAAGAAAACCGGCACTCAGGTTTTAGCTTCTCTCTCATTCCTGAGTCACTTCATACTGCAATCTTTGTGCTTTCCTGGTGTTGCTCACGTGATAAAGAACTCATTTTAACAATAGCTGCCATGTTTGAGTGCTTACAGTGTGCCAGCCATTTGTCCAAGCACTTTACTGTATAATCGTCAACAAACCTTACTAAGGAAGGTATCATCCTCAGTCTCTACATGAGGAAACCAAAGCCTGGAGAAGTTAAGTAACTGGCTTAATATCACAGACTTCAGTGAATGGTAGAAACAAGGTCCCAACCCAAACTCTCTGGCTCCAGAGATTGGTTGTCATATAACTTATAGACCAAGCTGCAACACTTTTGAGAGTGACACGAGATACTATTAATAATTATGCCAGCACAACAGATATAAACCAAGACTGACCTAGGCAAACCAGGACATAAGGTTGTCCAACATATTCTGCCATTTTAAATGTACTTGTTGAATGGTTGCAATCTTGTGAAAAGACCACAGGCTTTACAGCCAGCCAAATTCAGGCTTCATTGGGCAGAGGCATGAAAGTACCCAACACAGTGCCTGCTGCATGGTAGGAACTCGGTAGCTACCTGTTTCCTTCTGCCAAGCTTCTAATCCTTTGCTGGGCAACATGGGCAAGTGTAACATGTAGCCCTTATTCTAGAAGCCCTTATAATAGAGTTGATAGAAAAAGGAACATAAATGAAAACTTTTAAAGATTATTCTAAGACTTTAGTAATCCGACGCCGAGCATAAGAGTTCAGAGATGGTGATTCCCTTAGCTTTTGAATTTTTAGGTGAGTAGAAATTTGAACTGTGTCTTGAAGACTGAGTAGAAGGTAGGAAGGTTAGAATTGGGTATAGCTAAAGAAAGACTGAGTTTATTCAGAAATGTCTCTATGCCATAAGTTTGTCAAATATTTCAACTCCATTCCAACCATTTTAATATTCCAGGTACAATGAAACAGGGACACATTTTTGTCGTATTTTATTTTTTCGGTGTTGTGCACTCGCAAACCCCTAGAGAGCCCAGATGAGGACTCGATTCTCCCAGGCATGGAAGGACAGAGACACTCCTTAGGTGCATTGGTCTGTGGTTTTCAAGACCTTCTGTTATTTAGGAATTTTGAACAAAATCCTGCCCCTCACAAAGGTTTTCACAGTAAGAGCAACAGCTGCGAGGTACTTATTCCTCCCTGATTTATGTAAAAAGGGAGAGCAACTTAATCATACTTATTTCTGAGTCCCAAGTGCGGGAAATTCTAAACAGGCTCAACACCACCCTCTAGTGTGCACAAAGGGCGGACGTGGGAATTGAAGCCTGTTCATGACAAAGGCAGCCGGTGAAGACTAGAGAAGGTACAGGGAGAGAAACATCCTTGTATCTGCAGGAAGCCCATGAATTAATATATATCCAAGTGCTCTAAGGTAAAGTACTTCTTTAATAGAAAGATCTAAGGGAGCGCTTCCAAAAGAAAGAATATAATGTTCTGTGAAATACTAATCCCACGAGATTCCTTCCGCATGCACTCTTTTTTTTTTTTTTTAAATTATACTTTAAGTTCTAGGGTACATGTGCACAACGTGCAGGTTTGTTACATATGTATACATGTGCCGTGTTGGTGTGCTGCACCCATTAACTCATCATTTACATTAGGTATATCTCCTAATGCTTTCCCTCCCCCGTTCCCCCACCCCACTCTTAAAGTGCCCCACGGTTAAGTAAGTTTGGAATCCTCTGCACATCATTCCAGTCTTCTGCAAGCCCCTATACAGCTTCAGTGTTTAGGAAAACTGTTGGGAAGTTATTCAGTGATGAAAAATCCACTTCCCACAAACATTTGACCCCTGAACTTTTTTTTTTTTTCACCCCCACAAGCCCCATATCATCCCCTAACACAACTTCTCATGGAACGTACTTTGGGCAATGCTGCTAGAAAAAGTACAAATGAAATTCTTACCTTCGGCTTCCCATTTGATGAAAGAAGTCCTGTCCCGTAGGCTTTGATGGCTCCACTCTGCTTGCAAAGATCAAACTCTAAAGTAAACCAGTAGAGCTGATCAAGGCACAAAACAGAAAAAGAATGGAGCGGTGACTGAAACCGAATATCTAATCAACAGTGCCAAGGACTGGAAGATCCCTCAAGAGGCTGAGAGGCAACCCAGTTCTTCCCCACTTCAACCCCATCCCGATCTTCAGGCAGGACAGAGAGCCATCGTACTGTTCTCCTAATGCGTCATCCTCAGTCCCCTGGACCCCTCTTCTGTTAAAGTTCAATTGTATCTGAGACTTAGTTCAAGGGTCCTCTTCTTCAAACTTCAAACTTCATGACTCGGGGGCCCACTGAGCATTTCCTTTTCCTCAATTAGATCACCCTTTCATGTATTCATTAAAAGCACATTGAACACTTACCATATGCGTGATACAGTGCTGGGAAATACAGATCTGAAATAGACAAAGATCCTACCCCCCAGAGGAGCTCACAATTTCTACCACTGGAAGAGGAATGACGAGAAGACAATGAAGGCTCAGTTCTAAGGAAGGCTTCAGCAGATGAAGATACAGTAAGTTGCGGGCACACTGCCTTGTAGAACACATCCAACAGCATTCTCACCATGATCACATCAAGTTTTCAGAACGCAGCCTGGCTCAGGGTAAGCACTCTTTAGATGTTAGCTTTTATTTGTGTTGTTATTATCATTCTTGCTGTTATGTATTACATTTATGTTGTATTACTTTTTTTCTTATTCTGCTGTTCCTGTACAATAAAATTGAAGGGTAAGATCCTATCTCCCCAACAAATGCTTTAGTTTGTGAAATTACTCCAATACTCAGTGATTGCTGATAAATATCAATGCCAATGACACTTTATTCCTCTCCCTGTAAAATGATGCTACCAGTAACTATCTTTTCAGATTTCATTGATTCATCAATTTTCCTTCATTCCTTGAAATAATATAAGGTTTCCATTATGTGCCAGACTCTGTGCTAAGAAAAGGAAATATAATAATAAGACAGACATGGTCCCTGCCCTCCTGGAGTTTGCTACGTCTCAGAATTGTGGAGATTTCAGTGAGATTACTTTATATGTATGCATTTTCTGATATGAAAGGCTGGATAAATGTAGAGTATTACTACAATTTAACAACCCACTAACACTACTGCTGTCAAGCATAGCCTCCAGTCTCTGAAATAGAGAATCTCACTGTGCTTACCTGGCACTGTGCCTGGTTTCATAGGCACCTTCAGAAATGTCTGCTAAATGAATGAATGAGTGGAAGAATTAATCAGAAACATTATTACTAAATTCCATTTTCTACATAAATAATAATCATGATGAAATGAAGGGGGGGTGAATGAGAATACCTATGAATTAGTCAACTCTTGTTATATGGTAATTATGACATAGTGTACTTTTTTATCATTGTTCTCCTAGCAACCATGGTGTCCAGTATCAATATTCTCATTTTAGAGATGAGCATAAATGAAGTTCAGGGATTTTAAGTAACTTTCTCAGGGCTTCAAAATTATAAGCACAAATAATAATGGAATCAGTGGCCTGAGAACACACTCACATTTTCCTTCTCCTTTAAGGGGTAGTTTCATTCTTTTTTTGCCCAGACCCTATTTTATTATTGAGGAACATGGTCTTCTTTTCCAGATGAAACTAAATGGGCATGGATGAGGTGATGAGTTCCACCTAATAGGTCACAGCTGGAGATGAGTGTCATGGCCATTAACTGAAATTAATGCCTTGAAGGCAATCATTACCAACCCCAGCCTAATAGAAACCAACGGCATCTCTGATAATGCAGTTTTGATTTCCTCCCAATATTTTCCAAATAAAGTGAAACAAACAACAGATTTCCTTAACACCAAAAGATGTGTTGTGGTTGAGTGGATTGAGTCTTGATACAGAACTCAGTTACACGGTAACAGGACCAAAGAAGGTCTAACAGTCACCTATTTGAACCGTTTTCTTGATGATGAATCTTCTCTAATGCTCCCCTCTCCAAATGCCCTCTGGCCTGTGCTTGGATACCCCTAGTTGGAGATTTATTCATGCTTAAGATAGCCCATTTTATCTTTGGAGTGAGCTTATTGGAAAGTTCACTGTATGTTGAGCTAGCACCTGCTTCAAGTGGCTTCTCCTCATTGTTTCTAACTTTCTCCCTGGGAGTCACTAGGAAATGTGATTTGCCATCCCCAGGAATAGTGTTTCCAGACTACTCCTATGGTACTTGCTCTACTACACACTTACACACTCAATATTTTTATTCACCTCATTATAACTTTACCTATTTTAATCTACAACTAAGCAATAATATCTGTGAAATCATAGGTTGATATGTTAGCTTTATGGTTTTCTAACACATATTAATATTATTAAGGTATTATTAATTATATATTAATTAATCTATTACTTATATATTAATTAATGTATTAATTATATATTAATTAATGTATTATTAATTATATATATTGTTTGTGTTATACATTATTTATATTAATGTATTATTAATTATATTATCATTAATGTAGCAATGGTAGTATGGCCACCCCATTTGGGAAACACCATACATATCTCTTCTCTGTATATACTAGTTGAAAATAACAGCCAGTCTTCATTGAGTTTCCAGTTGGACAAACATCCTTAGTACTTTCAATTATATAATATAGAGTGAAATTAATTTACTACCTTGGTTATTTGCCTCCAATTTGTCTATATGCCTATTTAGGTTTGGGGGCCAGTCTCAAATACATTCTCTCATTATATATGCACTGATTTTATTAATCTGTGTTTCCATTAGCCTTGGAAGTCAAACTATTTATTTCTAAAGAGTTCACTGGTCCTCAACATCTTCAAGTCTTTGTTACCTGCACCAGCGTTATATCATCCTTCCCCATCTTGTTCCTTCTTTTGGAACCAAGTATAAGAGCTTTCATCAATCTTCACCGCATTTCATCTTGGCCTATCAATTTATAACCTGCGAAGATGCTTGTTGATTCTGATTCTGTTACCTAAATTATTCATTCTCTCTCCAATCGTCTAATTACATATATATTTGATAAACATGCATTCTGTATTTTCATGTAAATCACTGACAGGCATGTGGTCCTAGAAACTTGCTTCCAGATTAATATTGGTCCATCAATCATCTTGCTTTAGGCGCTAGTTACTATCATCAAATCCATGTTTATTATTAATCCTCTAGAGGCTTTTGTCATTTAACATGGCCTATATAATACTCTGGTAATTACTTCTTACATGCTTATGTACCACCCGTATGAACACTTGATTTTTGTAAGATTACTAAAGAATTCTTTAAACATCACTCAACTCTGAAAGTTATAATAAGGATTATTGAGTTCCAACTTATCCATTTATTGGACCAAACACTTGACATATACTGAGCATTTTAACTGCAATAAGTTCGTGATAATAAAGATTACTATCCTGAAGATATTGGAGGAAGATATTGGAGACCTTGAAGATTTTTAAGGTCATAACACCAAGCTAAGTAACCTGGTTGGTAGGTGGAGAAGATAAGATTCAAACTCAGGTCTGTCTGACATCAAAGTCCAATCCATTTCTATTGTAAGATGGTCGGCTCAGAATGGAAAACGCATTTGGAAAAACGTCTGCTCTCACGTTTGCTGGGTATAGTGTCTGCATTTTGTAGGCTAATATTTAACAGCTATCCTGGAAAAAATATCAAGTCCTTTCCTGAGGGCTTTGATTTTTTTAAAGAAAATTGTAGTCACATAATCTGCACAGAAGACAAGCTCCTATAGAAGATGAGGCATTCTTTGACGCTGTGAGGAGTCCCAGTGTGGAAGCTCTGAGCAGAGAGCAGCAGCAGGGTGCATGCACACTTAAGTTTTGCACACCGAGGCAATACTTTTAAAAGTTGGTATATTAAGCCAGATCAGAATTTAAAATGAGCTTATCTGTGATCTTTAATTGTGGCATAATTCCATAAGAAGAAGAAATAAATCTAGATTTATCCCCCTGATCCTGAAGCAACTGCCACTGCAGCTACCACTAGCTTGCTTCTGCTTGGTGGATAGCACAGTAGTATCATCTCTAACCATGGTACTCTCCAATGTACATTTATGGACACATAAGCAATCCAGCTCCTCTCCCTTTAAGAGTTGCTGTCCTAGAAGTGGGGCTGCACTATTCATCCCACGCTACAGAGGGTACAGAGGGCCGGTCAACATGGGGACCATTTCAAAATGATGTAGGAGACTGATGGCTCCCAAAGGTAGGACAGACTAGTAGCTGTGCCATATGGACTTTTAGTTATTGGACATTCACCCCTTTGGGAGAAAGTTGGGATGGCTGCTTTTCAATAGGTGCAGGCTCTCTGCAGCGTTGGCCCTGTCTCCAGTACTTACAGGGTGGGTAGCAAGCAAACTTTTCCAGCAGAAGGCTGTGTTTTCACATGCCAAAAATGCATTTGGCCATGGAGCTGTTGGAGAAGGCCCCAGGGGGAGCCTCTGTGTTTTTGCATGGTTGTGGGTTGCTAGGTCTGGGATAACCTGGGGCAGGCTGCATTGCTCACCAAATCCTTAAATTAAGTGCTTCAACAAGGGAACATGGGGTAAGCATGCCTGGCTTTTTCTGTCAGCGTTGGCAAAGCCAGTTCCATAGCTGCCATGTCAAAGACCTCATTCAAGGTATGTCCAGCTGAAAGCATGGAACAACTTGGTCAGGCCAGATGGCTGGGCCATGTGGGAGGGAGCCAGTCATCCACCAATGCTTGTTTAAGGTAATCGGAAACATTTTTAATAATAATTTCATTAAATTTTTTTCACCTGCTTCTAAATAGCAGTGGAGCCAAGTTCATGTAACTAGGGGGAATTTCATTACAGTGGAAACTGTCTTGCACACATTGTTTTCTTCTGTGGTCCAGTAAGTACACTCCCAAGAGATATCAAGCTGGGACTTCCCAGGGTGAACTACCTTGATGGTGTCAGTGCACCCCAGGGCCCCGAGAACTTGAAATTTGATTCGATCTATAATGTGATCTGCTTGATCACTAGAACCAGCAGAAGGCCCTCCCACAGCCCCAGTGAGAGAAAGGCTTGAGTCAGCACCCACCTGGGGGAGGTCCCTCCACCCAGTGAAGTGAACCTTCTCTGTTTTAGATGGATGCCTCTGAAGCCACCAATGTGTCTTGACAGCAGCTAGCTTGTGCAGAACACTTTCTTTATTGGGCCTATGGCATTCGTCCTGTGTGTTTCCATATCTGGCCCCAACTAAAGAGCCAGGGAAGTCTGTCTCCACAGCTGCCCAGTGTTCCTCGATGCACAAGAACATCAGGGTGTATTTAGAAGATGTCCATATCCGTAGGGTGGAAAAAATTATATTATTTCACAGAGCAACTGCTATGATGTCCTTCTCCCTCTCTTTGTCCACAAAATTCTTTCAAGAGCAACACAAATGTCTTTCAAAAAACCAATTTCTCTGTAACCCTCTCAGATTGTAGCTTCCTCCTCCCATTTCCCCAAATACCTCAAGATGTAAAGACGGGGTAGGCATCCTCTATGCTTGGAATTACAAATTGGAAACTATTTTTACTTCCTCCTTCGACAATCCAGTTTCTTGTGACCTTCCATGCCTCCATATTACTGATCTTTACTGACCACTTGATGAATGGCCTCATCCATTGAGGACTTTAGCACTTACCTTGTTATTTTCTTCTCCACCTCTATTTCTGGCAGCATTCTTGATAACTTCAACACTTGTAAGGCTGACTCATTTAGCTCCCTGCCTTCTCAGTTCTTTCAACTCTTTGCCGCTGATATAGTTCTGCTTTTACCTCACTGCAGTCACACATACCCCACAGTTTCACCCCTACTAAAATCTTCACTCCCCCAATCTGTTCCAAGCATTTTCCCCTCTAACCACAACCCCCTCTTCTTCAACTCCATTATTGGTACCTAGGCCCTAACAATAAGCTGTCCCTCAATCCACCTAGCAGTCTCTCTCTCTCTCTCCCCCCCACCCCGCTCTCTCCTCTCCTTCACTCTCTTCCTCCCTTTTTCCCCTCCATCATCTTGCTTGGAAGAACCATAACACTATTTAAATCTAAATATTTATATTTTCTATTCCTACACCTAAGTAGCTTAATGTTGCTGGAGAAAATCAAATGGATGTGCTGATTGGCTTGACTGAATTTCATAATCCCAGATCTCAAATGATCACTCATGATCATTTAACATTTAACTACTTCACTTACTCGTAAGTTCACTTTACATGTTTCTGAGATGGTTATTGTATACCTTCTCTTCATCCTCCAAATTTTTCACATGCTTTTTCTCCACCCCTCTCCTCACCCTCAGCTGATGATCCCACTTGAAAAAACAGAAACGAAAAGTCAGAACTCCATTATCTACCAGGCACAAACATCTACAAAAGTCAACCTCTATTCTCACCTACATTATCTGCCTACCTCGCTGCCACAGTGGAAGTTGTGTTCCTACTCCTGCACCTGCCCTCATTTAATACCTGAAATTTAATACCCTCTCACCATTCGATATGGTTTGGTTTTGTCCCCAACCAAATCTCATCTTGAATTGTAGCTCCCATAATTCCCATGTGTTGTGGGAGGAACCCAGTGGGAGATGATTGAATCATGGGGGAGGTTCCCCCCATGCCATTCTCAACGTAGGGAATAAGTCTCGTGAGATCTGATGTTTTTATAAGGGGTTTCCCTTTTCACTTTGCTCTCATTTGCTCTTGCCTGCTGCCATGTAGGACATGGCTTTCACCTTCCACCATGATTATGAGGCGTCCCCAGCCATGTGGAACTGTGAGTCCATTAAACTTTGTTTTCTTTATAAATTACCCCATCTTGGGTATATCTTTATCAGCAGCATGAGAACAATGAATACACCATCTCAGGCACTTTGCTTCTGTATCCTCTGTTTGTCCCACTCTGTTGCCTCATTTTTATCAGCATATAAACCTGTTCTACATCAGTGCTACAGAGCAGGCTAGGCCATGAGGAGATAAGATTACACCAGAGTGTAAATCAATGCATTGCTTCTTTCATTGAGAAAGTCTTCCTATGAAAGAATGTCAACTGAACTAAGAATTTTGGCTTAATGATGTCGTTGATTCACATTTGGTTCATAGACTGGCACAGATCTACAGAACTAGCAGAGATCTCTGAACCACACTTTGAATTATACTGCTTTGAATTTTCCATGTGTAATAACTCTCCCTTGGCCTCAGTTCCTCCCCAGATATTTCTGATTTCTGAGCTCGCTCAGAAATATTTCACTGAAGAGTTGTTTAAACCCACCATCTTGACGCCATTGGCACACATTTGTCATTTAATCTATCAAGTCTGGCTTTTGTCCCTCTCCCTGTAACTGAATTTTACTTGCCATGGTTTCTTCCAGCCCCAATGTTATTATATTCCATTATTGCTACTGTGCCCTCATTTCCCTCTTATCTATCAGTGGTAGTAAACTCAATTACCTGCTCCTTTCCCGCAACACTTTAATTACTCAGCTTCTATGATACTGTGTTATCTTGGGTTTCCTCCTTCTCCTCCTTCATCTCCATTGCTGCCTTCTCTTCCTCTATCCAACATCTAAATGAATGGCTGAATGGACGATCAAAATGCTAACTCCCCTGGAAAACCTTTTCTTGTATTATGTAATGGATTTTTATGTTTCTCTGCACTCCTAGATTATTTTCTTCTTCTCCTCCTTCTTCTTCCCTTCTCCTTCTCTTTCTCCTCCTTCTCCTTCTCCTTCTTATTCCTTGAGATGGAGTCTTACTCTGTCACCTAGGCTAGGCTGGAATGCAGTGGTGAGATCTTGGTTCACTGCAACCTCCACCTCCCAGGTTCAAGCAATTCCCACCTCAGCATCCCAAGTAGCTGGGACTACAGCTGTGCACCACCATGCCTGGCTGATTTTTGTATTTTTAGTAGAGATGGGGTTTCACCATGTTGACCAGGCTGGTCTCAAACACCTGACCTCAGGTGATCCACCCGCGTTGGCCTCCCAAAGTGCTGGGATTACAGGCGTGAGCCATCACGCCCAGCCTAGACTTCTTTATTCTAATTTCTATGTGTTCTTGATTTCATTCTTTTGTTATCTCTATTTGTTTCTGTGTCTGACTCCCCAAAATCTATAATGATCTCAAGTTCTTGGCCACAGCTTTTGAATGTGATCTTTGTACCTGGAGTGCCTTTCCTTCTCTTCATTAGTTCATTAATGTAAAGAATATTTATTGAATGCCTTTTGTGTGCCAAGCACCATGCTAGGTGCTAGAGATGTAGTGAGCAAAGAATCCCGTCCTTATAGAGCTTACAATCTGCCACCTCTCTAATTTTAAACTCCTTCCCATTATCAGAGCACAGCACAAATACCATTTGCCACTCCACAGTGCTATGCAACACCCTTGTGTTATTACTAGCCTTCACCACAACCCTGAAAGCCACATATCATTATCTAATTTTATAGATGAGGAAACTGAGGCTCATCAAAGTTAAGCAACTTTCAGGATCTCTTACTTAGGAAAGTTAGAGGCAGGGATCAAACTTGGGATTGCTGCCTCCAAAACCTTTTCCCTTCTGCCACACTAGAGACAGGATCAAAAGGAAAGATTAAAGAGCACAAGGGATGAAAAGTATGGTTAAATGTATACAAGCAGAGAAGAAATGGGGCAGGGTGGGCTGAGAAGAATCAGAAGAACTATATTGCAAACCGAATGTACGTGGGCTCCAAATTTGGACTTGAAGTAGACGCTATTAGAACACTAGTGTATGATAGTGCAGAAGACTCCACAAGTTGTGTGTGCCTTATGGCCTTGAGCTTGATAGTAAGGTTCTATGATAAGAATCACGAGTCTCCTATTCTAAAGGAGATTTTATTTAATTAATAGAAAAGAAGACTAAAAAGTAGTTTCTTCAGTCTTCTCTAATCTCCCTCTCAAACAAACGCACACATGCACACATGCACATACACCACCCCTATACACTTTCTGACTTTCCTTCAGAAAAGAACTAAAATTAGCATTTATTTACCATACTAAGTCAGATTTTAATTGGTGTGAGTACAAGTCTCATTTACCAGACATGTGGCAAAATGACTTTAGCAGAGGTACCAAGTTAGTGTGAGACATGAAGTTTTCAGGTTTACATTGAAAAAAGAGGCTTCATCATAGGCACTGAGGTGTAGCTGCGAAGAAATTTAAATGTATTTGAGTCAAGGTGTGACTGCTCTTAACTAGCTATGTGACCTTGGGGAAATCTCTGAACCTCTTTGTGATTTAGTTTCCTCTTCTTGGGACCTAAAGGTAGTAATGGGTCCCTGAGCTGCTATAAATATTTAACAGTCTTATAAAAATCTTGTATTTAGCTGTACAAACTAGCTGTGTGACTTTTAGCAAGCTGCTTAACCTCTCTGTGCCTCAATGTCTTCATCTGAAAGTGGGTATGATAATAGTGCATGACTATGGGCTTCTTGTAAGGATTAAATGACATAATGACCACAACACTTAGAACAGTGCCTGCTACATGGAAATTATTGAGTGATAAATGTTAGCTATTGTTTTATGGTTATTATCAGCATCATTATTATGGTGAAATGGAAAAGCAGTGGTATACATCTGCAACAAAATAATTACAACCTAATAACCATGGTTTTCTGGTTAAAATATCTAAACAAGGAACTCTTTGAGAGGAGGATTTAAAATCTGTATTGAAAATATGGGAACCACATCTCTGAGGCATGTGGGAGTTGGCAGCTATTATGCACCTACTATGTGCACCATAACATGCTGTACACATGGCATCTTTTCCAACAACTGTCCCTTGGCTCAGACCCATGGTCTGTTACCCCAGCTTATGCCATTGACATTAGCACCAATAAAAATTTTATAGAATACTAGTGACAAGCAAACTGCTGGCCTATCAACCTTAACAGTTTTAGAGATGTGTTTCAAACACTGGGGACATAGCAAGGTCTCAACTCATTATTCAGGTATTCCATTCTGTGTCTCTTCATGACTCTTAAATTTATTTCTCTACAGCTTGTATATGTCTTGGGGTAAGAAAGAGCAAACATTTACTGATGTAAAACACTCCATGCCTGGCATGGAGTGAGTGCTCAGTCAATACAAACTATTTACTTATCAGTCATGTGTCACTCTTCTTCCTTTGTTTAACGATGATATTGAAAGTAGAAGCCAGGAACAGTGGCTCACGCCTGTAATCTCAGCACTTTGGGAGGCCAAGGGGGGTGGATCACCTGAGGTCAGGAGTTTGAGACCAGCCTGACCAACATGATGAAACCCCGTCTCTACTAAAAATACAAAAATTAGCTGGGCATGGCGGCACACACCTGTAATCCCAGCTGCTTGGGAGGTTGAGGTAGGAGAATTGCTTAAACCTGGGAGGTGGAGGTTGCAGTGAGCCAAGATCACGCCATTGCACTCCAGCCTGGGGAACAAGAGCAAAACTCCATCCCCACCCCCCCACCCCCCCAAAAAAAAGAAAGTAGAGGCAGGGGGTAAATGACATTTTTACTGGCTAGTATGTGCCAGACACGGTGTGCTTTGTGTACATTCTTCTCTTTTATTTCTCAACTATACTCACACGCCTGAGTAAAGCTGGAGAAAAAGAAACAGCATTGCGGGTTATAATGTGTGGGTGATTGGATCACTGTAATATTTAGGGCTGCCCTTTATTGGAATTTTAGATCTATGCCCTTTGCCATATGACTTTGCATTACCACCCAATGGAGCAAGCATATATCCCTGATCTGTTATGGAGAGCTTGGCCATGTGACTTGCTTTGGCTAGAAGAATGTTGGCAGAAATGTCTATGTGCCAGCTTTGGGCCCAAGTCCCTTTCACTTCTGCATTTTCTTGAGAAAAGCTTCCCGTGCATATTTGCTGACCTAAGTACAATCAGCAGTGAGGAATAAAGTCCAGCTGGACTTGTGGCTTGAAACAGAGCTGTCCAGCTCACCCCAGCAGAGATTGGCCAACCCCAAGACAACCTGCAACAGCAACTTGATAAATAGAATGTTCATTGCGGTATGCTGCTGGAACTTTGGTTATATGTTACATGGTGCCAATTTAATGACAGTAACTGATACATAATCACTTCAGACTCAGGATCGTCAATCTTATGATAGCCCCTAAGTCTGTCTGGCATCAACTTACGTTTCCCTAGTCCATCTATCTCTATCTGCAAATCTTTAACATGTACTATTCCTTCCTCACTTTTGGCCGATGTCTTTTGCTCATAATTTCACTGAGAAAAATGGGAAAAACTGGAAAAGAACATGTTTCCTCAACCACTGTCCTACTGGCCAGCATCTGTGCCCATACACTCTGCCATTTCTTCCAAATGAACTATCTGTTCATGCTCCTTTGGGCTTTAAATCACATCCTTCTTGCTCCAGATTTTTTCCCTCTCCATATCCTACATCATCAATTTTCTCTCCTGAGATGCATCATTTCCATCAACATAGGATGGAAAGAAGGAAGGGAGGAAGGGAGGGAGGGAGGGAGATGGAAGGAGGGGTGGAAAAGGAAGGAAAAAGAAGGAAAGAGGGGAAGAGGGGAAGAGACCACTTTTCTTGACTCCTGTTTTTCCCAACAACTACTACCTCACTTCTCCGACTCGTACTCTAGCAAAGTTCCTTTAAAGGATTGGCTATATTCTCCATCACCAAGTCTTCTCTTTCCTACTAAGTCTGCTGCAGTCAGAATTCGATCTCTCCCACTTCAACAGACTACACTATTCAAGGTCTCAATACTCTCCACATTACTGAATCGAATGGTCAATGCTTAGTCCTCATCTTATTTGACATAGAAGCTGCTTATGACTCCATTATCACTCCCATCTTTCTTAAATCACCATTTGCTTTCCAGGACCCTACACTCTCCTGATCTTCCTCCTACATCGTGACTACTCCTTCTCAGGCTCTTGAAAAGCTGAAATGTCCTAATGCTCAAGTCTTGAAACTCTTCTCTCTTGACTCTCTCTCTTTTGATGATCTTAATCAGGATAATGGCTTTAAATAACATTTAAATACTAATGATTCCCAATTTATTCTTCAGCTCACGTTTCTCCCTGAACTTGGCTTGTGTATCCAACTGCCTATTTGATATCTCCTGCTTGGACACCTAATGGGCATCTCAAATGTCACACGAGTAATAGCAAACTCTTGATCCCCTCCCTGTACGCATACACATACACACACAAAAAAAGGTTTCTCCATCTCAGCAAATGGAAACTCCATCTCTCTATTTGAGCATTTTGAGAACCTTGGCATCAATCTTTAACCCTTTTTTTTTAACCACTTGATTGTCATCAAATTCTGTCAGTTTCATCTTCAAACGACATCCATAATCTCACAACTTATAGCACCTCCACAGTTACCAATGTGGTCCAAGCCATTGCTATTTCTGGCTGGGATCATTGCAATAATCTCCTAATGCTCTCCCTGCTTCCTCCTTTGTTCCTTCATTCTGTTCTCAATGTAGCAGTCAAAGTCATGCTGTGCAAACTTAAGTTAGGTCTAAGTTAAGTCACTGCTCTGCTCAGAACCTTCCAAAGGCTGCACACCTCACTCAGAGTGAATTCAGTCCTCAAGGTGACCTATGTGGCCTTACCAATTCTAACTTCATCTGTTACTACTCTTCTGTTTTGTCCACTGTGCTCTTCCTAAGGCGCATTTCTGCCTTGGTGCCCTCAGACTTACCTTTTTCTTGCCTAATTACATAGTCTACTCTCTTCTATCCTGTAGATTTGCCTAAATGTGATCTCCTCAGGAAGACTTCCTCTGTCCCTTCTTAGTCCACTAGCAATCCCCACCTCTACTTCCTTGCTTAATTCCTCTCCCTAGCATCCTTCACTGTCTAACATACCGTAAGGTCCTTATTTATTTTATTTATTGTTTGTTCCTTCTGGACAATCTCTGGGAGCAGGAATTTTTGTCTAATTTTTCCCTGTTAAATCCCATATCAAAGTATGCCTGATATATAATAAACATTCAGAAATTATGTGTTCAAAATATGAATCATATCATTTAATCCTCAACAAATTTCTGAAGCATATTCTGCTCTATTCATTTCAAAGACGAAGAAAATAAGGCTTAGAAAGTTTAAGTAACTTGTCTAAGGTCACACTGATGGTCATTGCTGTTTATTTGGCCTGATCCATTTACAGTAGGGTACCATTATATTCCTTCACCTCCCATAATATTCCATCTCCTAAAACCAGTAGCTTTCAGGTTTAGTCCTACCACCTCTAATCGCTAGTCCTTTCCATGCCAATTCTCTTTGCCTGAAGTTGTCAGCATTTCCACCATAGTTTCTATTGGGCTTTTGAAGTACAGAGCCGTACTTTTCCATGTTCTAACTCATTCCCTGCCCCAAGCGGACCAGTGAGACAAGAAACTCTCCTTTAGTTAAGTCAGATACTGAAAAGAAATCCTACAAATGAGAACATTCTAAGTAGACTCTCTATAGCATATTGGATATGAAATGTACTTTATCAAACTTACTTATTATGTATTCTTCCTGATCACTCCAGGTAAGAGCTTTGACCCTGAACTCAGGAAGTCCTAGTTCCAATTTTGACTCTTCCATGTGCTAGCTGTATGACCAAGAGCAAGCCTTTTAATTTATTTTTGACTCAATTCCCTAATATACAAATAGTTCCTCCTTCAGAGGGTGATTGTAAGGCATGAATGAGATTATGTACATGAAGCACTGATGAATATGATGAGAATGTACAGAACATTTAGGATAATAGCCCAGTGTCAAGAGAAGTAGTCTAAAGAGAAACAAAGGAGCTGGGTGACCTGTCACTATTCCATAGTCACAAGCTTCACTCTTGATTCATGGAATACCTATCTAATAAATGTAATAAATGAATTCATTGTTGATGCGTTGGCCTAAGTTAGATTGTGTGGAGGAATTTATCACCATGGCTAGAAACAAATCATTACTCAATCACAAGACATTAGTTAACAAATGTCCACTATGTTCTCTTCATTACCATTTCCATTATGTTCTCTTCATTTTCATGGATTATACCAGTAGATTAGTATATTTGTGGAGATAAACATTTACATGGGAAAGAAACCTAATAGTACTTTACAGTAAGTGGGTGGAGCCAAAGACAAAGCAATGCCCATCAGCATTAGAGGGGTAAAGATAATTTCCAGGAAAAGTGGTCGGGGAGAGCTTCAGAAGAGAGTTGATACTTTGGGGTGGTTTTGCATGTGATTTGTATCTGAAAACAAAAGGCAAGAAAGCAGAGGTATCATTTAAAATTTGAGGCTGGAAAGGAAGAGTGAAACCAGGAGCTAGAAGACCTTCAATAACAGTTGAAGAACTTTGGCCTTGATCCTACAAGAAATGGGAGAGTGGATCAATATTTAATAACATAAGAATGATATAAAGTCAAAGAAATCTTGAATGTCTGGAAAATACTTCAATCAGCTCAGCCTTTACCTGGGACCAAGGAGAAAACCTAGGTCCAGAGAGATGTTCAAGAGACTAGTCAATCCATGACAAAGGCAAGACTTCAACTCAGGTCTGACTCCTAGTATGGTATTCTCTCCAGTATGTCATCTTTGTAAAGGGACAACCATCCATGACTAACTGTATGAATTGTAAGCCAAAAAAGTATTATATCTCTTATCCTCTCTCCTAACATGAGAATAAGCCGTGATCATGCAGTGCACACTTAATGGTGCCAGATTTTAATATCAACATCAGATGATACAAGAGAAGTAAGTCTAGTATTCTAATCAGCAAATGAGGAATAGGAGTTGTTGACGCAGACATCTATGGTTGCTTTTCTAATAGCCAGCAATCAAACTGTACCTGCCTTCCTTTTTCATTGCTCCACTTTCCCTTCAAAGTTTACTTCTTCCCCTCATTCTTCATTCACTCAAAAGGTCTTAATCCCAGGCCTTGTCCACACCATGTCTGATCCTTGTGACTAGGTCCTGGCTTACTACCAGCCAAATGTTTTCTCAAGAAACTAGAATTGATTAGGCCCTAATTGGAATAATTTTATTTTTACAATGCACATCCTGAAATAAAATTTAAACTTCTGCTCCTGTGTTGAGAGAAGCAAAAAAATAAATTGATGGTGAAATTGTTGTCTTTCCATATGGTCCAGGAACCACTTGGAAGTGTGATTTGCCTGAACTGAGAGGTGATGACTGGGCTGACGGTTTCATCGGGCTGAATACTGGGTGGTGATCTGTCTGGGATGCAAGATATGTTTCTCCAGAAATTATTTCCTGGAAACAGAGTTACTTCACTGTACTGAATTCTTGGATGTGCCTTTTTTTTTGCACATCTATAACATAAAAGTGGGTTAACTGAATGATGGGAGAAACTTTGAGATACATTGAAGCCTTATAATCACTTTATTTAATTTTATCCAAAATGTTTCAAAGTCAGCTTTGCAGCATTTTAGTCATTAGGAGAAAAAAAGACTGCATTCTTGAATTGCACATAGTTTTATGCCGAGAGATCACAATGTATATTAGCTTATTAAAGGCTCCAAGAAGTCCTGCAGTAAATAAACTGGGTAAATAGCTATTGCTCAAAACTTATTTGATCATGGAATTCTTTCTTTTCCCCCCAAGAAATTCCTGGTCTAGCAATTTTAGACTTATCAGCAAGACAGTATGTGCAAAAAACAAAAGAAGAATTACCTGTGAGCACTGGGTAAATTCCTTATCTGCAAACATGGGACTATGATCTAATAATTCATGACAGCAGCCTCTAGAGAAGAAAAACAAGAGGTGATAAATACGATTCATAGTCACATAGCAAAGACCATAGGAAGACGTATCTATGGAAAAAGTTAAACATGTTGCATGTTTTGACATTCAGAAATTACTCCAGAGTATCTCACCTTCTAGCTCATTAAAATGTTATCTCAGAAAGTACAGCTATTCAGAAGATATATTCCTGTATAAAGGAAATTTTACTACATTTGTACAAATAGGTTTTAATAGCATAAAGGATTCATGGCGGAAGCACTAAATCCATGCAAATTCCCTGTAATATCAAAAATCCTATTTACATAACTGTGTCATCATTATAGTCCTTTCTTATACATTTATCACATTTGAATCACTCAACTATTCGGATTTTTAAAAATATTTGTATTTTATACAATTCTGATCCTATCTCCAATTTACAGATAAGAAAATAAAAACTGAGAGAGACTCAGTGGATGCTGTGGTGTGCCACCCAGATTCCCCTTAGGAGCAGAGCTCTCCTTCTCCTAGCCAGAATGGGAGGCTGCTGACAGATCTCAGTTTATTTCTCTCTCCAGGAATTACCCTCTGCCAAAGGTAGTTGCCTTGCCCAAGTTCAGGCACCCTCCCTGAAGTAACTCACATCTACTGATTTGCCAATAAAAGGGTACAAAACTTAATTCCCTTGCCTGGATTCAGGACATTCCTTAAGGACCATCCTATCCCAGCTACATAATTCATTGTAGGATCAGCTGAATCTTCTTCTGAAACTTCATCACAGTTCATCTTTTGCCTCTTTCCAGTTCTACTTCCCTTACTCCAACATAGGTGTGAATCCCCAGGGTCTGCCTCTACACCGCCAGTAAATATCATGCATGCAAATCTCTGCCTCAGGGCCTGGTTCCTCGGGAAATCCAAATAATGACTCTAAGTAACTTGACTCAAGTCATCCTACTAGCAGTTAACGGAAACAGAACTTGAAGGCAAATTCCATATTCTCTCCAGAGAACACCAATCTAGCACCTGTCAGGTGAATTTTGTGGGCCCCCTTCTCTCAAAATTCGAATATTGAAACCTAATCCCCAATGTGATGATGGTACTAGATGATGGGGACTTTGGAACGTCATTAGGTCATGATGGTTCCACCCTCACAAGTTGAATTAGTGCCCTTATAAAGGAGATCTGAGGGAGCTTGTTCACCCCTCCCATCATGTGAGGACACAGCTAGAAAGTGCCATCACTAAAGCAGAGAGCAAGCCCTCACCGGACACTGAATCTGCCGGGCACCTTGATCTTGGACTTCCCAGCCTCAAGAACTGTGAACAATAAATTCTGTTGTTTAAAAATTACCCAGTCTAAGGTATTTTATTATAAAAGCCTGAATGGACTAAGACAGCCTACAAATGGATGTGAGCTCTACAAACACATCTCCTGCCATTAGGCACCTCACTGGCTGGTTTCAATCACATTAGCCTTCTTTGCCTTCACAGACATGCCCAGCACAATCCCATCTCAGGAATTTGCACCATCTCTTCAGTCTGCCTGGAAATTTCCTCCTCCAGATATTTACATGACTGGCCCTTGTCAGTTATGGCTCAGCTCCAGTTTCACTGCCTCAGCGATGCTTCCCTGACCATCCAGTATAAAGTAATCCCTCGGTTCTAGTCTTTCTTCTCTACAATACCACTCTGCTATATATTCATTGTATCACTACTCCATGTTAGCTTATTCATTTATTTTTATATTTGTCTGTAGTGTTCTCCCCCAGTGCTTGATCTCCAGAATAGTGTAATCCCCATATTATTAAAGCAGGGACTTTGTGAGTATTCTCAGTGCCTTGAATGGCACTTCTCAAAGTGTGGTCCATCGATGGCTGATCAAATTATTTTCATACTAATACTAAGACATTAAATGCCTTTTTCACTGTATTGACATTTGCAAAGATTGTGTAAATGCAACAGTGGGTAAAACTACTGACTCCTTAGCACAAATCAAGCAGTGGCACCAAACTGTACAAATGGTCACTGCATTCTTCTTTTTCATACTCTTTCAGGAAAAAAAAAAAGTCAGTTTTACTAAATAGTGCCCTTGATGAAGTGGAAAAATTATTATTGTGAAATTGTGACCACCGAGTACACATTCTTTTGATGTGCCATGTGGTAAATAGGAAAGGACACTTAAAACATGCCTCCTCGCACAAGTATAATGATTGTCTTGAGGAAAAGCATTTGTGTGACTGATTGCAAGCTGCACTAGCTACATTTTTCATGAAACACCATTGTTCCTTGAAAGAATGACCACCAGTCAAGCAGTGGTTACTTAGATTTGCGTATCTGGCAGACATTTTCTCAAATAAACAAAAAATATCACTTGATAAAATTCAAAATTTCAAGTGAATGTTAGAATTTTGGAAAACTTGTATCTGCCACCATTGGTTTGACAGCTTGCTAATACTTAAGAGACCTTTCTGATGAAATTGATAGGTGATGTTAACAAATGTATGCTATTTCTGGATCTAGTCTATATAGTACAATGTAATGTGTCAACTTTTAGACCATGTTAATGACTCAGTAAACCAATATTTTCCAAGTGAACAATGCATGAGGTTACAAATTATTCATGGTTAAAGATCTATTCCAACTTCAAGATAGACCAATGAATTTTAATATGAGTATGAAAAGTTGATTGATATGGTTTCAAATTCCTCCTTGCAACTGACTTTTAAGAACTTATAGCCACTTGGATTTTATTTTAGCACCAAAGAAGATTACCCACAATTATCTGAAAAGACTATTACAATATTTTCCTCTTTCCAACTATGTAACTATGTGAGCCAGGATTTACTTTATGTACTTCAACCAGAACACATATCACCACAGATTGGATGCAGAGTATGAGAATCCAGATTCCAGATGAAGCCAGATACTAAAGAAATCTGTAAAAAATGTAAAACAATTTTACTCTTTCCACTATGTTTTTGTTTTGAAAAAATAAAGCTATTTTATATTCATAAATCATATTTGTATTAATACATGATTTATTATCATTTTAAAATCAACCAATAGATATTTACATTTCTTAGTTTTAATTTCTAAGTCAATAAATATTGATTAATACAATAATAAATACAGTACATAAACACAATCCTTTGAAGTCCTCAATTTTTTTTTTTTTAGTTTGTTAAGAAAGTGAAGGAATAAAAGAATGGCTACTTCATATGCAGAGCAGCCAAGTCCTCAATAACTTTTTTTTTTTTTTTTTTTTTGAGACGGAGTCTCGCTTTGTCGACAGCCCGGGCTGGAGTGCAGTAGCGCAATCTCGGCTCACTGCAAGCTCCGCCTCCCGGGTTCACGCCATTCTCCTGCCTCAGCCTCTCCGAGTAGCTGGGAGTACAGGCGCCCGCCACCACGCCCGGCTAATTTTTTTGTATTTTCTTAGTAGAGACGGGGTTTCACCGTGGTCTCGATCTCCTGACCTCATGATCCGCTCGCCTCGGCCTCCCAAAGTGCTAGGATTACAAGTGTGAGCCACAGCGCCCAGCCTCAATAACTTTTAAGAGTGTAACAGGATTCTGGGGTCAAAAAGGTGGAGAACCATTGACCTAGAATCTGTGTTGGCATAGAGCTGGCATTCAAAAACTATTGAATGATTCCAATATTTATAAAAGAAAATAAATAATAGAAATTCACTCCCCATTAGATTATGCATCACGTCTCTGCACATTACAAATAGGATATTGTATCCATCTGAGTGAATGAGTACACCTACATGGTGGCTAAAGTAGGTGGTTGTCGAGAAAGAGAGTATCCATCCCAAATTTGATGGAGTTTTTTGTTTTGTTTTGTTTTGTTTTTTTGTCGGAGGGTGAGGGTGGAGTTTGGAGACAGAGTCTTATTCTGTCACCCAGGCTGGAGTGCAATGGTGCAATCTTGGCTCACTGCAACCTCTGTCTCCCAGGTTCAAGCAATTCTCCTGCCTCAGCCTCCCAAGTAGCTGGGATTACAGGCACGCACCACCATGCCCAGCTATCGTTTGTATTTTTAGTAGAGACAGGGTTTCACCACATTGCCAGGCTGGTCTCAAACTCCTGACCTCAAATAATCCACCCACCTTGGCCTCCCAAAGTGCTGGGTTACAGGCATGAGCCACCGCACCTGGCCAATTTGATGATCTCAAAAGGAAATCTTCATTTCCCACATACATCCAAAATCTTAGGTGTTTTTGGAGTACAGGAAGTCTGTGGGCTTAAAATTAGTTCTTATAGGCCTGGCCTTGCCCAGTAGGTTCTTTACTTGTAGCCAAGAAACATTTACAAGAAGGAAGAATTTCAGCACAGTCTCAGAAAGTTAATGAATTTATATCCATGCTCTACCCATCAGATTACCCGAAGACATGAAGGGAAATGCTGCTTGAACAGGAAGTCTGTTTTGGAAGCCCAGACTTTTGAAGTTTGTCTTTAATGAAGATGTATAAAATCAAATTCATAGTCAGAAGCACCAAGCTGACCCTCTTCCTCAAGCTCCCCTCTCAAGTCAGGGCATGATAACCAGAAAGAGGCAGAAAAACTAAGATTATTGGGGACCCGTTAGCCATGCCAATGTTACAGAGGCTAAAATTAAGCAGCACTGAAGTGAGCATTCTGAATAGTGAGACTCAGAGATGACGATGGGGCTTTCTGTAGAACATTTTCTAGAGCTGGCCCTGAGACTTTCAACGACTTTAAAACAAGCTTACTCAGTGGCTAGCCAGATTTTGAACAATAGCTCTGACTGGCTTTCATAAGAAAAGTATAGGAGGTTTGCTTCAAATTTTTGAACAAGAGGAATGCTTATGTCTGAATTACAGCAACATCTTGATTAACTAGAACTGAAGCAACAAGACCTTTCAATTAGACACATTTATCCTACATTTAAATTAAAAATTGAAGTGAGAAGAAAACCACGTGGCATAAACAATTGAGTAAGGGGAAAGGACTACTTGCAGAGAGTATCCAGGGTTAAACATCTTTTCAGTTCAATCTTCTGTACTTTCAAAGTTCAGTTGCACTTGATACAATAGTAACTATGGCTCCAAATGATGATTCAGAGGCTTTGAAGATTCAGGTACTCACCAATTCCTCCTGCATTTTGGAAAATTAGTAGACACAATTTATTATTTAAAAATTTGCATGATGTATGATAACTTGGATAACTTGGAAGCCTATGAAGTTTTACAAAGCTAGACTACAATCTATTGTAACATATTCCCCTGGTGTGACACACTCACACTGATAGCCACTATCAATTAACAAGTAGTTGCTAACGATAGCAGCTAAAATATTGAAGATGAATGCAAAATTACTTTTATTATAACAAAACAGAGACAATACTTTAAAAAATGTCAAATGCAATGTGCCTTACTTTACTCCTTTTTCTTTCTCCATATTTGACTTTCACTCTACTAGATCCATTCATCCATTCGCTCCGGGAGTAGGGCTATCATAAAGGAGTTCATCGCTAAAGATGAGGATGATTTTCGTAAAAAATAAGATTTCAGAACTAGGAAAAAAAATGTGTGAAACTTGAGTTTTTGTTCAGAGGAAGATTTTGTAATCTTTTTGTCTCTCTTTTAGCATGGGCCATTCCTGGAAGACCCAGCTCTAAAACTCCTCCTGTAGGGTAGTGACAATACCCCATCTATGTGATAGAAGCCTATCAGTTCATTATAGTACATGATGAAAAATGATACAAAATAAAAGTTACATCGCTCTTCCCATATACCCAGACATCAATCTCAGGAAAAGAGAAAACAGAGATAGAAAGCAAAGCTGGTAGATTGTGTGTCTTCACATTCTCTTTTTTCATCTTTGGACTGGAGAAAGGAAGGTATATTAGAAAAGTGGAGATAATCCTGAAGGAAAAAGTGGGTATTGTGTTTTTAACTCACAGACTTCCCCATAGGCTTGACACAGCAGTGTGGTCAGGCTGAAGGTGGCCCTGAGTTGAGATCATCTGAAGTTGCCTTCTGTTCCCATTTGGGGTAAAAGTGGAATTGAGACCCAATAGGCTAGTGGTTGGTCTATTCTATGGATGATAGGTGTATTAGTCAGGGTTAGCAGAACCAGGGAAGGAGGACCAATAGGAGGTATAGATATGAGGCAATTTATTATAGAAATAAATATAAAGATCAAGAAGTCTAACAATCTACTGTCTACAGGCTGGAGAAAACCAGGAAAGCCACTGGTATAATTCAGTCCTAGTCCAAAGGCCTGAGAACCAGGAGCTCTGACATAGAAGGGCAGGGAAGTTGGATATCCCAGTTCAAGAACAGAGAGTGAATTCACCCTTCCTCCACCTTTTTGTTCTACAAGGCCCTCAACAGATTGGATGATGGGACTCACCTTGGTGAGAGAGATCCCCTTTTCTCAGTCAGTAGCAACTCAGTTGTTAATCTCTCTTCTCTTCCAGAGATGTCCTCACAGACACACCCAGAAATAATGTTTTACCAACTATATAGGTATCCCTTAGCCCAGTCAACCTGACATAAAATTAACCATCACAGTGTGTGAAAAGATCCCATAGCAGAAGTTAGGTGGGGCATTTTACCAGGAGAACAAGAGGAGGCCAATGCTGAAAAGAGAGGAATAGTCAATTCTCCCCAAGAGTACTGGCCAGGTCAAAGAATGGTTAGCATTAGAAGCCAGCAAATGCCCAGCTTTCAGGCAATAAGAAACATCACCCAAGAGACCAGGAATGCCAAAGATACTGTCCCCCAAAGTCTCTGAACCTTACCACCCTTCACAAGGTCACATGAGCCACATACCCCCACCCCATATACGCGGATGCCATCTTACAGAAGAATCAGGAAAGTAATCAGAATGCTGATGAGACACTGAGCACTATCTAAAGGGACTATTTTAGTGATCAGATCTCACTAAAGTTTTAAAGTATGTAGCTAGGACTGAAAGTTATTCCCCCCCGCCGCCCCACCACCCCTTCCGGCTATCAGAAGGCAGATTAGAATGAGTTATAGATAAAATAATAAAATTACATTTCCTCTGCACTTTCAAATTGTTGGGTGAGTAAATTCGTGGCCAGCTACATATGAGAGTTCTATTAGGATTTATGGATCTATGACTACCCTGTCTCTGTGTAGATTAATAAATGCTCAAACTAAATTTAGGAAGGTATATCAGGCCAAGGTCAGAAACAGATACAGAATAATCAGCAGATGAGAGGAACAAGACAAGTTATCATGAGGCCCTTTCTTGACTTCTGAAATTTTTAAAAATTGAATTGTTCTTTCAGAAAAGAAAGTCCAGTTGGAGCTGGAACTCAGACCATTAATTCACTGACCTGGGACTTCTTCTGAGACACCTTGGGGGAAGAGATGGGACTTCATAACAAGTTCAGAAAGCACATGGGTAGTAATGCAGAAGTGTTTAAGAAGTCCATGGGAGGCAGGGTGGGAGCCATGCTGGTCCCGCAAGAGCTAACTCAGCTAGTGCCACTTCCTCTCCTAAGCCAGCAGGCAGGAGCCTGGATTATATAATTCAAGATGGTCAGGAGAGGAACACGATGGATAGTTGAGTTGAATTATCAGCCAATACTTGCCATAACAAACTAGCTACTCACTCACAGCTGTATAGGACCCACTCATGATTTGGTTCTGGACAGGGATACTCTCTGCCACAGTGACTGAACTCCTTGGGGACTCATGGAATCTATGTTAGGGGAGAATCAAGCCTCTTTGGGGATTGAGTTATGGTACCTAGTGGCAGGAGGTAAAGCTTCATGAGTACCAAAGGTTACCAAGGCAGGATTTGAGGGCTTGGAGAGTGGAGAGAAAAACAGATTTGAGTGAGACCTGATCCCAAACCCACTTAAAATAAGGCAGCACTTAGATGTAAGTAAAAGTTATTAATGGATATGTAAAACTTTACCAAGGATAAAGTGAAATGGGGACAATAATAGACTTTATTCTTTTGCTTTTCCCAGCATGTGCATGGCTCAGTATATCAATCTGCAGAGAATTGAGGAGAAATTAGGAATGCTGCAATTACAATGCAAAAAAAGCACATTAATAATTTTCAAAATTGATCCCTTTTATAATAGCCTCCCGGTTATTCATTTGCATAGCAATGTGCTTTCTGGAGTGCGGAAGGGACAGCGTTGGAGTCTCAGCTGTGAATTATACACATCCTACAATGGAGCTCTGTCTCACAGGGCTTTTTCTTGGCACATTTCAGGGCATCTGTCAAAAACATAAATGATACCCACTATGTGTGCTTTGGCAGGAAAAAGATTGAGAACAACTGCTTTAAACAACGAACCTGTACTGTGGATAATAAGCAGCTTGAAGGGGTACAGTGGGGCTGGGGAGCAGGGGAACCTAAACCTGAGCTGCGTGATATTGGGCAAGTTTCTCCACCTCTCTGAGATTCAGTTCTCCCTTCTGAGGAGGGAGAGAATTGAAGATGATTTCTACAGGAACTTCCAGAGGGAAGTATCATGAACTCTTCAATGCTCCAGGACACAGGGTTGAGTCCCCTCACTAGCCTTCAAGTAACCCGGACTAGACATGACAGTGTGCAGAGTGGCCTCCTGGCCTGAGAAGGGCTGCAATAGGGTTGTACAAGATCATCTGGGAGGAGGGTCATTTTGCTGTGTGCCTCCATCCTCCCCTTTCTTCTCTGACTTCTTATTACCTTCTCCCACTTCCCCACAAACACCACAAAATACTCAAGATGCTCTCCATTATCAAAAAGTGATTTTAGTTAAGCTAATGCCAGCAATTTATCCTTTGGTGTGAATTTATGTCCCAAATCACCACCCCAAAGGGGTGGTTTGGTTGCCACTCACTGCATACATTGCCCCACATAACTCTGTTTGCTCTGTCAACACGTACCCTCTGCTGCCTCTCACCAAGCCCCTAATCTCCTCATACACTCTTCCTGGTGAACTTCCATCCTTTAAGACACATCACAAATAAATGCCACCTTGTCTGTTACAGGCTTTGAAGCCTTGACCCCCAAGCAGAGTTATTTGCTCCTCCTCTTGGTTCTGGAAGCATTTAGGGGCTTGCCAATTCCCCCACAGCTCCCTCAATTCTGGCCAGGTCTTCGCCTGACTGACTTCTAGGGAGTCCTCCTTGCACACAGCATCTCCTCAGAGAGGCCTTCCTTGAGCACCGTGGGCTTCCAGTCTCCTCCCTCAGTTATTCACTAACCCTATTTTAATTTCTTCATAGCACCAGCGACTCTGCAGTTATTGTATTGATATATTTGTTTCATGTTTAGTGTCTGTGTCTCCCAATGAGAGAGGATCTTGTCTCATTCTTTGCGGTGTCGCTGTCACCTCGAACAGCCTGGTACACTGTCAGGGCTGATGACTATTGTCCGATGAATGAATCTTGTGCATTCCTTAAGAGCTTTTCATGCTATATCACACGTAACGTGTTCATTTCTCTCTCTCTCTCCTCCTTGTACTCATGTTCAGCTGTTATCTCCGCACTAGTCTGGAACCTGGTACATATCAGATATCTGATGAGGGAATAAGTAAATGAAGAGTAAGACTCTCTTCTACTTATATTATTAAGAAAAGTTTTGTCCAATTTTAAGCATTTGCTAGTGGCTGGAGAAGGAGCTACTCTAATGCCCCTAAAAGTGTTTACCCAGAGACTGCCACCTGCTCTTCCCATGGACAGTGCAGGTGGCGTGGGGCCAGGGGTGATACTCGAAATATGTAAGGACTGCAATGGCAGCTTCTGCTGGTGACTCTAATGTTAGCAGTAGACTGGAGTGGCTCTCAGGGCCAGGCAACAACTCTTCAGTGGTTGGATTCTAGGATGTTCCAGGGGCACCGGGAGAGTGGCTGGGGTCCTAAAGGCATCGTGCAGGAACCTTAAAGCAGCTGCTTTTATCAAGATATACAGATATATTTAAATATTTTCATAATTGCTACATCTCCATCCTGGCTCTTGGCTGAATCTTAGCCTGGCCTAGTGCTGTTGCAGGGAAGAGGGCTTTCTTGGGAGAGTGTTCACAGACAGAGCCTGTGGGGCTCAGCCCTAGAGGGATGCACAGCAAGAGTAATTCATTTAGCAAAGCACAGAGCAGTCAGGAATGGGGAGACTACGAACCGCCCCTGCACTTACAGCTCAGGGGACTGCTTCATGGAATGCGGGGTATTTGATGTATTGGGTGCTCTCGAGGATCTGGAAAGCGAGGCTGGCGAGGAAATTTCCA
Organism: Hylobates moloch; assembly: GCF_009828535.3. Taxonomy (NCBI): domain Eukaryota; kingdom Metazoa; phylum Chordata; class Mammalia; order Primates; family Hylobatidae; genus Hylobates; species Hylobates moloch. The sequence continues at coordinate 30,155,981 of NW_026652287.1, read as the reverse complement.
GCTGACAGCAGCCCTGCAGCTAAAAGTTTCTTCTGTCTGCCTGTAGAGAAGAGGATGATCTGGACCTCTGACACAGAGTCCCAGGCCACCACCATGCTCCCAGATCCACTGAAACAACCCTTCACTGGAAAGGTGGGTTTGGAGGCCTAGGGAGGAAAAAGGGTTTACCTAGCTACCAAGTGGCAGAGTTTCTACTAGTCTTTAGATCTTCAGGGTAAAGATTAAAGGTACAGGCTTTACAATCAGCTAGAACTTGGCCTGCAATTTGGTTCTGCTACGTGGTCACCATGTGTCTCTGAGCAATCATTGTATCTCTCTGAGCCTCAGTCTCCTTGTCTGTAAAACTAGAGCAGTTGTATCTGCCTCAAATCATGCTTGAAAAGCCCTAAGCATGATGCCTGGTACACTGTAAAGACCCAGAGAATGTGTATTATCACTAATATGACTAGTATTATTATGTCCTTTCTAATTTGGGCATACTTTGATTGGCTTAATCTGAATGCTGAATTTATTCAGTGAGAGCTCGAACCTAAATCTTTGTCTCATGATCCTCTGATTCCTATTTCTACTCCAGCTACACATAGGCTTGCTACCAAATTTCTGAAAGGACAGCTGACTTGATCAGGGTAACCCACTGTTACCTAGAGTTAGTAGATCTTTAACATAGTGCTTCGAGGAAAGGTTACTCCTTTCAGCAGTCTTCTGATGAAGTAGAAGGTTAGCCAGAAAAACTGTCTGGTCAGAGCCTTGTTGACAAATCTGAGGATCCTTTCCCATTTTGCTGAAGCATGGGCTGGGGAATGCAATTGAAATTGTGATGATTATGAATCTCCAGTGCTGAGGGGTAGATTCTCTGAACCTAAAGTATTACCATTCCACCGGACTGTCGCCCTATAGATGGGATCCCAGAAATAACATTTGATAAGCATTGTTTGATAAACATTGTGTATCAAACCCTGACACCAGCTGGTTCCTTGCTTTATTTTTTCTTTAGCCTAAAAGTAAAAAAAAGAAAAAAGAAGAAAAAAAGAAAGATGCATGGTTAGCTAAGGGCTATTTATTGTTCACTGGGCTTTAGTTAAGAGGCATACCATCATTCAAATCAGCCAAACCACCCTTGCCTCCTTTGTCTGAATTAACCTTAAAGAAGGAAAGAGATTCTATTTTTTTTCTACTTTATTTCCAACACGTATTGGCCTGAGTTTCCATGGTCTGTGAACCATGCCCTCTGTGTCTGTACCCCAGACTCTGTGTGAGAGATTCTGGAATCCACCCAAAACATTAGCATTTTTTGGTCCTAGCTAACAAGAAGGTGAATGTTTCTATTGTTCAGTTATGCAATTTTCCATATTGCTGAAAAGCCTGTTCTCCTTGCCAGTGAAGAGGTTTGTGGACTGATATTTTATGAAAGATGCTAGAAGAAAAGAAGGGGAGAAGTGGGGCATCAGGAGGGTGAGGAGGGCACCATGCATGAAGGGAGGATGGTTTCTCATGGACAGCCCCGACAGGAGCGCTTGGATGAAGAGAGCTTGCAGTGCAAGCACGAAGCAGAGGTTTCACTCTTGGCCTAAGGAAACCTTTGCAGGGGCCTAAATAAAACTTTTTAACTTAAAAAACTTGTAATGAGCAGTAATGAGTTCCAGCTGTGTAGCAGAGCAAATTCCCAATTCCAAACAGCTTCCCTAGAAAGAAACAATCATGTCTGTCCCTGCCTCCTTAACTCTTTCATCCCTGGGGGAGAGACACACTCAAGCCTGTTCCTGGGTGCCCAGGAGGTGGAACAGGTGGGGTGGCCTTTGCAAGGTGAGCCCAGAGCGTGTTGTGGGCTTCCCTGTTTGATCAGATCTCTGAGATGGGCCAAGGTTCTGCTGTCACTGCTTCTCCCAACTCTTTCTATGACAGCCATCATCTAAATCAGGGATTGGTAAACTGGAGGCCACTGGCCAAGTCCGGCATGCTAACTTTTGCCTGTTTTTGTAAATGAAGAGTTATTGGCACACAATCATACTTATTTATTCACACATTGTCTATGGCTGCTTTCCTGCTACAACAGCAGAGTAGTTGTGATCAAGAGACTTTGATCCACAAACCCCAAAATATTTACTACCTGGCCCTCTACAGAAAAAGTTTGCACAGCTCTGACCTAAATAAAATTTAAAGTTACTTGAGGCTTGCGTGTTCCTATCAGTATCAAGGCTTTGGTATTTTTTCACCGTAGAATTGGGTGAACAACATATCTTCGGAGATCATAGAGTCCAATCCATTTCATATAAGAAACTGAGGCTTACAAAGTGATTTGCCCAGAGTTAAGTTAATGGTAGAGCTGAGGTTGGTATTGTGTACCCCTGACTCCCAGGTCAGTACCATTTTCACCATATGAGCTGCCTTTCAAACAAGGAAGCTAATCTCCCCATAAAATCGACCAAAGTGACAGATCTTTGCTTTCCATGATCAATAGCAAAATACCTACAGTAAACTGGTTTTCAGAAGGAACATTTCATTAAGATCTTTTTGCTGTGTATAGAGATACTCTAGTGTTCGCTAAAACATGTCCTGTAACTTGTGTGTGTGTAATGATCTGGTATTTTTGTGGTTGAGTGTTTGTATCTAATGATTAAATAATCATCTCGTTATTTAACCCAGGACAGAGCCAAAAAAATACCCTGCTCGTTTGATCAGGCCCTGTGAACAGTGGCAAGAATTTGCATAGTGATTTAATGGGCCATTACACAGAATATGCACAGAATAAGTTATTTTTTAATGGGCTGTTACACAAAGTATGCACAGAAAAAGTTAGTTTTTCAACTGAGTTTTAATTTGATTTTTTTCTAATAATCTCCCAAGGATACATTTTGGCTCTGGCCAAATAGATCAAAAGTTCCAAGAGGGCAAGTAACAGGCATTTTGAAATTTGTGTATTCTTTCCAGCTTTCTTGGGACTTTAGTAACACAATAACACAGTAGCATAAACTCACAATGAACTGAAATCTATCTAAACCGGAGCTCAAATAACTGAAATTTAGTTTTTGGGTCACTCTTCCCATCACTCAAGTTTCAGAGAAAAGAGCCTCATAGCAACAAAACAAGTAGATGAACACTTAGTATAAAAATTGACCAAGCAACTTCTGGAAAATGTCTCTGGAGTCAGTACAGACATGGGATGGGGAAAATGAGTAATTTCCCGGGGTCCCCATAGTTTTTTAGGTATATGCCCCTTGGGGGACTGGGCAGTGGATTCCGGGAAGCAGCCAGAGGGAAAGGTGGAGTCACCAGCTGGAGCTAAAGAAGAGCCGAGCTCATGTTCTTATAAGCAGCCCCGAACCAAACCACCTCCAGGCTCTGAGGCTTGCCTGGCTCACACCCTTGCACTCCTTCGGCCTCTATCCCACCACCAGCCCCAAGGCTGAGCATCTGCCAAACTGACTTTCTCAGGGTTCTCCCAAAGTGCCCACGCTCTCTCTCAAGAGGCAGACGAGAGTAGTGTGGTCTCTGTAGCTGGATTCTCTGGGTTCAATTGCTAGGTTTGTTCTTTATTAGCTGGGCAACCTTGAGCAAGTTACGGAATCTCTCTGTGCCTTTGTTTCTTCATCTATTAATGAGAATAATAATGGTGCCTCTCTGGTAGCATTGTTATGAGGTTTAAATAAGCAAATTTGTGTCACTTGCTGAGGACACAGACTATTACTCCAGGATTTTGCACTTGCTACCCCTTCAGCCTGGAACATGCTCATGCTACCTCCTAAGAAGGCAAGGGACTGTCCCTGACTGCCCCTGCTCTGTCGATCAGCTCCTATGCAAGGCTGGGTTATGATTCCTGCCTCTGGGTCCTCATGAAACCCTATGCTACTTGAAGGCATTTTATCTACTTGTCTGATTCTCCCATTAGGCTGAACTCCCTGAAAGCCGGAATTTGGTCTTAAGCATTCCAATGTTAGCACAATCTTTTGCACAAGCTATCACTCAAAGTCTACTTTTTAAATTGATGATGCATAATGCATGCATGCATGAATGAGTCATTATATGAATAAACTAATAAGTAAATGAATAAAAGCTAAATCACTCTTCATATCTTTCATCTATCTGGATCCTGGATTGTATCTGTAACAAACACCCACCTATCTGCCTTTGAGTGGATCAGAAAATTTTTAAAAATGCTTTCTTCCTTAAGATACTTCACTCCCAACTCTTCCATCCCATCAATTCATTCCATAATTATGACAATTATAAAAATGTCATAATACATTGATTTTGTTAAAAATGAGACATTTGACTGTCATCTTCTTAAAACTTTAAATAATAAGTATATAAATCTACAGTACCTAGCTTGTAAATGGAACCACCATGGGTTTTGCACTGCCCAACCTACACAAAGATGGCGGCCCTGCCTGTGCTTCCTAGAGCAGGAAACCAGGTTGATATATTTAGAAATAAATATTTACCTCTAAAACTCAGAAATCAGACCATCCCGTGAACCAGCTACTTGGTCTTATTTCTGGGTATTTTGCTGTGAAGGACTGCAAACCTAATGGCACATTGGGACTTAACCATGGAGTCAGTCCTTTCACTTGGTTCATCTATCCTCCTTAGTCATGCCTACTCCTGGACTTCTGTCAACTTTTCCTCTCAGCAGTGAGATATGCCATAAAAGGGCATGGGCTGGAAGCCAAAAGACTTGGGTTTTACTTCCATTAACTCACCACTGATCAGTTAGGTGATCTTGGGCAAATCTCTTAACTAATGTGAGACTTAGTTCCTCCTTAGGAAATCAGTTGTAAGGTGATTTGAAGACCACAAGTTCTCTGCAAAAGCAAAGTGCTGTATTATCATCATCAATAATAATAATAATTACCTTAGTATAATAATAATAATAATAACAGTGACAACACTTCTAATAAACCTACCATGAATGTCACATTTTTAATTGATTCAAATACTCTATATATTTGATGAGATACATTAGTTCATTAATAAGTTAGCAAGAATTTGATTATCTGACATAAACCACCCTCAGAACAGAGAGAAAAATCCTAGGAAGGAGTGACACTTGGTAAGTTTTGATTCATGAGAAAGAGTTTAGGAACATGAGATGTCCCCATACCAGAAGAGTCTGAAGCAGGGGGACGATAGGAAGGCACTGGACATCTGCAAGAAAACGGAGGTCTTGTTATCCTCCAAGTTTGGCACAAGGATTGTTTTCAACATATGATTCGGGGCTTTGGGTTGGCTTCTAATGAATGACTCAAAATTATGCTGTGCACTAGAGTTTACATGTTTGTTTGTGAACCAAACACTATAGTGACCATATTGGTCTCAAAGGGTCAATCTTAACTTTGGTTAAGGGAGAAATGATCAGGAAGGAAATATTTAAACAGAACATTTCCCCTTAAGATAGAAAGTCTCAGACTCTATTGAAACCTTGCCATACTTTGGGGTTCAGAGAAATGTTGTAACCTTTAATTAAGATAAGATATTTTGCATGAAGATACTAGAATTGGGAATGCAGATAATGTAGCCCAATAACATTCTCCCTGGAGGGAATGTTAAGGAAGCTTCCATGCATCAAATTAGTGTGACAGCCATAACCCCAACCAAGTCATCCCAAATGTATGGATATTAAGAAGCCGCATTACTCTGAATATCTGTACACCCATAAAGCATTGACAGGAGTCTCTGATGAACATCTGTAGGCTTCACTAATGGAGGTTTTCTGGATGCCCATATCTAATTGCTCCACTTGTGGCCACAGGCCCTGAGGTCCCCAAGTTTTTCTCTGAGGTTTGTCACTATACAACCAGGGTATAGCATTATGGACTGATAGGTGTGGGGAGGCAGCAATAATGAAGAAAATGAATATTATAGACTCAATGATGATGTTGGAAATACTCGTGTTGGGTCTCTAGAACTGCTGCCAAAGGTGGGACAGGTACAGAATTCTGGCCAGTGCTGACTCTCTTCCTTGCCACTGTTCCCCATATATTCTTTGGGAGAGGCATGTACCACTCAGCAGATGTTCCCTCTCCTATCTAGGTTCACTCCTATACTTACTGGGGCTCATCACAATGCTAGATGTTGTTTTGCTTTGTTTGGACCATCTGCATTTATTTCTACCTACTTAATGCTCACCCCTGAATCTCAGGGGCTGGAAGCCAAGGAGCTACATTTCCCAGGCTCCTCTGCCTCCAGGATTGTCTAAATGTGATTTAGTCTTATGACTTTCAGTCTGCCAGTGAGATGCAGTAGCATAACATGTGGAAGGGGGAAGACAGACCAAAGCCATCATTTTCCTCTGGAAGGAGTAGCATGTGATGTCATGCAGGCATGCTTTTATAATGATCTCCTTAAATTTACCTGCCTCAGGCCTATGGAGATGACAAGTTTCTGAGCCAGGCAGAGCTTCATAAATGTTATGACTCTTGGAACCCCAGCTTAAAAGCTAATGCTAATCCTCCTAACTTGCCCTTTCAGCCTTTTCAGTGATTTTATAAACTTATTACTCAATGTTAAATCCCTTTTTGCTTGACAGACCTAGTGTGATTATCTTTTATTGGCTGAACTGCCCGATGAAACCAGCTTGCCACTGACCATTGTGTAACACTGGGCAAGTGACTTTCCATGCTGGGCCTCCACACCCACTTGTTGAGGACCCACAGAATTTCTCTGGTAGCAGAAAGGTATCCAGGTACTGCTTACAGGCATGGGTTTGATAGGGGCTACTTAGTTTCCAGTAGAAGGAGTACTGGTTGCATTTTTACTCCATTATGAAAATGGATCCCATCTCACCTATAATCTCAGGAGAAGCTCATATATCTGCCATATGTAAGTGGAAACTTCATTTGACCCTTCCATGGTCAAATGAATTTCTGTACTTCCCTCTCATCTTCCAAACCTGAACAAGAGACACATTTATTTGTGTCAAATTATTGCCCCATCCAAACCCTTCCTTAGAAAGTCAGATCCTTCTGGCAAGGGGCGGAAATTTGTGGTCAGCAATTTCACCCTATAAAAATTATAGTGGCCAATGTTGTCAGTGCCCTACCTACACTCCTTCAGCTTCAACACTTTAATGTGCCCCAGGTATTTCCAACCGTATATATCTGCATCACTTTACTGGACTGTTTCCTCCAAAGCCCAGAAAAGCCAAATCTGCCTCTATGCAAGGAAGCCTGGCTATGCCAGAGAATTAACGCTCCTCAAACAAAGACTAGTAAGGTGGTGTATAAAGACCCCAGCTCTCTTGCCCCTGCGTAGGATAGCTCAGAATAGGTGGCATATTTTTCTCACCATTTTTCAGAGTTTTCACATAAGATTTTTCTTTCTTTTTATTATTATTATACTTCAAGTTTTAGGGTACATGTGCAGAATGTGCAGGTTTGTTACATATGTATACATGTGCCATGTTGGTGTGCTGCACCCATTAACTCGTCATTTAGCATTAGGTATATCTCCTAATGCTATGCCTCCCCCCTCCCCCCACCCCACAACAGTCCCTGGTGTGATGTTCCCCTTCCTGTGTCCATGTGTTCTCATTGTTCAATTCCCACCTATGAGTGAGAACATGCGGTGTTTGGTTTTTTGTCCTTGCGGTAGTTTGCTGAGAATGATGGTTTCCAGCTTTATCCATGTCCCTACAAAGGACATGAACTCATCATTTTTTATGGCTGCATAGTATTCCATGGTGTATATGTGCCACATTTTCTAAATCCAGTCTATCATTGTTGGACATTTGGGTTGGTTCCAAGTCTTTGCTATTGTGAATAGTGCCACAATAAACATACGTGTGCATCACAAAAGATTTTTCAACTAAGGTTGCCCATAGTGGTAGCTAGCTTAAGTTTGTGAGCCTTGATTGGCTGTCTTTCCTTCCCAGCCTCTGTTTCCAAATAAACCCCCTGCACTTGGATGCTTGCTCAGAGTCTGCTTCTGAGGAAAGTCAACCTAAGGCAGTTAGTTTATCAAATGCTTTTCTTTATGACAGCCACTTACACTCAGCGGACTGAGATATCAGGGATTTTTCTAGATGAAGAGGAAAAGGAAATTCTGGAGGTAGAATGAAGGAACAGTCTGTGTCAGGGGCTATAGATTGCTGCATGGAGGTCCCAAGGAATTGAGGAAAAGCCAGTAAGAGCAGGAAGAAGGGTGAAGAGCATGGGATGCTTATTCATGGCCATCACATATAAAGCTCTGAGGATAGAGCCTGACATTTAACAGGGGCCTAAATGTGTTTGTAGCTCTTGTTGGGTGTTTTCATTTTCTTCAGCACTTAGCCCTGGGGATCAGATCATTCATTCATCGTTTCATTCATTGATTTGGTAACATATTTACTCACTCAACAATGAAAATCATTTCTTCAATACATACGTTGTATTAGTAGCTGTGCTAGGTGCTGGGATGGAAAGATAAATAGGGCACAGCTCTTGCCTTTAAGATGTTTCTAGTCAAAAGGCCCAGAATGGAAAGTGCTCCTCTCCCTCAGTACCAAAAAATCCTTCCCAACTCAGACTCACTTGCCTGGGGTCTTTGTAAGGAGGTCTTTGCTTGACTCCGGAAGGGGTCGGCTAGAGTCCACTACACACTGTATTTTGCTTATTTAAAGCAAACAAGTAATAATGTAATGGCAGGAAGTCTCATAAAATGGTTATTTCTGTTCCCGGACTACTCTGGGGTTCCATCTAATTTATAAACATTGTTTTATGAAAAATTGAGATCATTCTTGGAAGTGCCCAGAGAGAATGACCTTTGCTTGTTTTGGTGCAGTGTTTGTGTGTGAGTGTGTACACGGCTATTGTTGCTAAGGAGGCGATGGCCAGCCATGGGTAATGGCTGTCTTTCCATTCTGCACATTTCCTTAGTCAGGGAGAGTGTAACTGACACCCCCTCCCACACCCAGCTCTCCCCAGAAAGACAGAAATGGAGTCAGACCATGGAGTCAGCAGTCTAACTGAGTGCCTGGGAAAGGCTGGTTTTACCACTGATACAATTAGGACAAGTTCCACCATGCTTTCAGGTGCTTTCAGACCCAGAAATTTGGGGGCACATGCCTCAAGTGGTTTCTCATCTAACTCTTTATGAGAGTCAGGCATTAATACCAAACTCTGTCTCTAGGGATCTGCACCCAAGCTTAAGATGGTGGGGAAATATGCTTTACATGGGTGGGGGAGGGGCAGACTGGCAGGGAGCAGAGAATCAGATTCCAGTGAATCTTAGGAGTGCCTAGTCCCAGGAATAATTTGGCAAAGGATTAAAAAGCAAAAAGTTAGAGTCACCTTCCAACTCTGCCACTTAACTTGCTGTGTTGCCCTGGACACATCACTTAACCTCTCTGTGCCCCAGGTTTTTCAAATAGTAAAAATACTTGTATCATATTTTATAAAATAACTCAACAAATATTTATAATGTGTATACACTACATCACAGGCAGCCTCTGATAGGCATTTGGTTAGGCTATTTCCTTTGTGTGAAATGTTCTTTCCTCAAATATTTGCCCAGATCCACCCCCCCTTCATTTAAGTTTCTGCTCAAATGACACCTCTGTCTAGAAGTCTTCCCTGCTCAGCTGCTTCTTAAAAAGCAGTCTTTTTTTTTTTTCTCTATCCCCTTCTCTGCTATCCTGTTATCTTTAGCACTTATCATTACCTAAAATTATGTCACATATATCTTTTTATTTAACTAGTTTGTTTTTATTTTCTGTTTTCCCTAGCTAGAATGTATGTACTATGGGAGCAAAGATGGCTTTTCACCACGGCATTCAAAACGCACATAATGATGTCAAGCACACAATAGGTACTCAATACATGTTATTCAAATTGACTGATGATGTGTACACTCTCCCAGAGTGTGTACTCTGAACTAATTTAGCAATTGGAAATCCCAGATTAAATGTAAATGTTCATAAAAATGCCCCTATCAGAATGTGCCAGACTTGGTTAGGCTTGTGATTGAAACAATTAGCATTTTCCCTTAATAGCCATAGAGGTCACTTTTTTCTGTATCTTCATCTCCTTCTTCCCCCCAGCTCTCCCCCATGGTTTTCCTTAGCCCTGGACTGTTTTGGGAGTGAATCTTTTGACTCTGGGATCATTTTTTCTCTTCGTGTGGACCTGAGGCACTGCAGGGGGGAGGCATCCTGCTGCAGCTCCTCAGAAAGCATTTGGAGGAGGTTGTCATGGGCTACACAGCTCCCCTGGGGCTTTGCTGGAGCCCTCACATCAATGAGGTAATGAATGTGACCCTCTCACATAGCCAGAGCACACACGAGCTAATTTGGAGAGCAAATTCTGAAAAGGTTGATGTAATTGGCCCCAAGGGCCCCTGGGTGGCGTCAGAAGGAGAAGACAGCCTTTTCACTGGGCTGGCATGGCCTAGCTCTGCACAAACAAGAATTGGCTAATGGGAAGACAGTCACACGCACCCATGAATTATCAATGTAGATGGTAACCCCACTGACTCTCTAAGGCCACAGATGCTCCTGTAGGGGCTGTGGTGAAGGAGAGGTTAAAATAAGAAAGCAGAAATGCATGGAGGTGAAGTGGCTTACCCAAGGTCACACAGCACGTGAGTGACACGGCTGGGATTAAAGCCTAGTTTGCCTCTTCCTGAGCTAGACTGTAAGCAAATTTAAGACAAGGACTGAGTCTAATGTGCTCATCCTAGATTCCTCAGCACCTAGGACAGTGCCTGGCACTGACAGATGTAGAACATTCCATACATCCACCATTTTGATCTAACATATAGAAAAAGAAGCCAGAGAAGCAGGGAGAACAAAATCTTGGGTGGCTGCCATGGTTATCCCTGAGCTTTCAGCAAGCAAGCTTTTCCATGTCTGTCCTCAGTACTTCCTTCACAGTTGTCTCCTGGCATTTTTTCTCCACAGTTCTTCTAAGAGAGCTTTGGAATGCTTGATCCAAAGGCATTGGTGAGGAAAGAATCTAAGTATTATTGTTTCTCCATTTTAGGGTCATTTAAAAAAAAGAAACCACTTTTGGACTTACTATATCCACATTGGGTCAACAGGTCTATGGAATCCAATTAATCAACTCACTGAAAACTAATTGCCTAGCTGAACTGACTAGAGCCCTCTAGTTAAGTATGTCACCGGAAAGAGGTAAAATGATAGTTAGCATTGTGCGGGGCAGAATGCAGATTCCTGGATTTGAAGCCCAGAGGTTCTAATTCAGTAGACATGAGGTATGGCCTATGAATCTGGATTTTAGCGAGCAACCTGATGAACCAGATGCAGGTGATTCAGAGCCTTTGCATGACTTTGGGTGAAAAAGCCCTCATGTGGGAGGTAAGAGATAAAAATTCTAGTTGGGACACACCTCTATGTAGGCTATGGGAACTTATCACTTAACCTTCTTGGACATGACTTTCTTAACGAGGCAATGAACACATAACTTGAGGCTTGTAAGCTGGCAGCTTGGTGACTTCATATTGCTTCCAGAAGGGTGTGTTATTGTCATTTTCTTCAGCACTTTAGGCAGTCTTTTTCTTGCAGGGCCATAAAATCTATCAAGCATGTTAATGTCAACCATATTTCACATTCCAAATTAAATATAATTTAAATTAGCTACAAAATAGGTAAACTGCAGTTGGTTGGTTAGCATGTTACATTTTGTAGTTATCTAATTAAATGTTACTTTTGATTTTGTAATTTTCTTTTTATGTCTTGGAACCAAAACATCTTTTTTCTAAGGTTCAAACAGTTCTAGAAGGTCTAAAAAATCTTAGGTCCTAGATAATATGTCTTTAGTTTTTCTAATAGTTGGAATTGCTCTAATTTTGTTTGTCTAAGAGAGTATTTTAACAGGCAATAAAACTAGTTAGGAGTTAGCTTGATGAGTTATAAGTTAGGAGTTATAAGCAGCTTAGCCTCTAGGATCTTATATACCATCCGTTTTATTCCATCCAATTCTTTTATTTTTTTTTTTTTTGAGATGGAGTCTTGCCCCTGGACTTGTTACCCATTATCTTTCATGGGATCTACACTTAGAAAGTAGGGAAAAAGAAAACACAAAGAAAGACATTGTGTAAATATATTGATCATAACCAATTAGAAGACTAATTATGAAACAGAAAGTTGAAGCCATTTTATTAAAATATGGGCATAAATTGAGACTTCCTCTATAAAGAAAAAGAGTCAAATATGAATGAATTTTTTCCAAACGCTCTTTAAAAGACAGAATCCTGAGCAGAAGATTTGCTACCCTACAGGGCTCCACATTCCATTGTGTAGGCCGCTGGCCACCCATGGTCATTTACACTTAAATTTAGATGAATTAAAATAAAATAAAAACTCAGTTATTTAGGCATGCTAGAGACATTTCAAGTGCTCAGTGATCACATGTAACTAGAAGCTATTGAATCAGACAGTGCAGGTGTGGAATATTCCCATCATCACAGGAAGTTCTGTGGATAGTACTGCTGTAGGGGATGTCTCTTGCTCTTATCAAATAATCTATTGATTCACATTTTGTTGAAAGAGTAAGTTTAGTCATCTGTGTTTCAATTTCTATGTCTAATGTCAATATGGAAGAATGTTTCGTGCCATAGGTAATCAATGGAATGATGAAATAGTCTTTAATAAGGTGGACTTTGTAGCACATTAATATGTCTTTTTTTTTTGGAAGCACAAGATAAGTTTTTAAAAATTCAAAATTGATTTCTAAAATGTCACCCAAGGCCAGGTGCAGCAGCTCACACCTGTAATCCCAGCACTATGGGAGGCCAAGGTGGGAGGATCACTTCAGCCCAGGAGTTCGAGACCAGCCTGGGCAACACAGGGAGACCCTCGTCTCTACAAATAATAACAAAAAATTAGCCAGGCATGGTGGCGGGCACCTGTGGTCCCAGCTACTTGAGAGGCTGAGTCTAGGAAGTTGAGGTTGCAGTGAGCTGTGATTGTGCCCCCACACTCCAGCCTGGGTGACAGAGTGAGACTCTCTCAAAAAAATAAAAATAAAAGCCATCCAAGCTAATGTTAACTCAAAGCTGCAATACAGGTGGTCATAAATAAAACATTCCATATAATCAATAACCTTTTGATTTGATAATTTATATGGGGGTATTTGATATTTTTGTTGCAGTTATCAGACAGAACTAAGAAAAAGATAATCTGTTAATGAAACTAGGTCATCTGTTTATTTAATCATTGAATTAAAATACAAGCAAAAGAACAAGTGATATTTTTAGAACAATCAACAAAAAAATTTGACATAGTACCTCAAATTAGAGACAGATATATTTCATGTCTAACCTTTAGTCTTATTCTTCAATTTTGTTTTCACCTTCTTTAACTCAGTCTTAATTTTCCTGTTTCTTTTTTTTTCCAACACTGGCAAGTTTTTAATCCTTTAGAAAATCATTTCCAAAGAATAATACACATACCACTTTAGATGGAATAAAGATATTAATTTTAAAATTTATATATTAGAACAATATAATTATTCCTTCAAAATCATGAATTCTCAGATATTAAGGTTTAAAAAAATAAATTTAAGCAAAGATATAAGACAATTTAAAAATGCTAGATAAATAATAGTAGTGGTATCTTGATAGAAAAAAATCATGAAGTTGGTGTGTAAAAAACTGAAGTTTAGAAAACATTGTTTAAGGTAACCATCAGTATTACCTGGCATCAACCCCCTGGCATATTATCCCTTAATTGTTTTAGATTCATTCTAAAAAGGCCTTGTGTTGGCCTTTGGTATCATGCTTGTTCCAGCTGCAATACTCCAGCATTATTTAGAATCTCAGTCTTCTTTTCGAACTTCCATGAAGAGATGAGCATTTTTCCCATCTCCCCAACACATTCCACACCATATTTAGCTTCCCTGCTAGACCTGTGGCTTTCTATTCTTACCTTTCTGCCATATACCCTTTTTTCTTCCTGAGAAGTTCCAATTCTGACTGGTATTGTACATACTTCAAATACACTGAATAGTCTTGGTTTAGTGGCATTCACTTTGAGAACTTAGATTAACATGATAAGAGTCTTTCCATCAAATCAAAATTCAGTCGTTACCTGTTCAATTATATGATGGGCCTGTGGACTTATATTTTTAGGTATATTTTAAAGAGGGGTGGCATAAAGCCATTGCTTTATTGAAGCATTTATCCGAGTATCCCATTACATACTTGTCCTCTATGTCAATTAGAAGGAATAAAAGGGTTCCAAAGCCAAATAAATTTGGGAAACACTGAATGTCAAATTCCCCCTCTTGGAATCTCCCATTGCAAAGCATTATGGTGTCATGATTAAACATGCAAGTTCTGTAACTAGATGGCCCAAACCGGAAACTCAGCCACCGGTTATAAGCTCTGTGCCTCTGTTTCCTCATTTGTAAAATGGGGAACACAATTAGTGCCTATCTCATAGGGCTATTGCCAAGTTTAAATAGGCCACTGTGGGTAATGTACTTTGCACAGAGCCAGTCACAGAGCAAGTATGCCATCGTGTTTTGTACGACAAAGTATATTAGGCCGAGCACAGTGGCTCACACCTGTAATCTCAGCACTTTGGGAGGCTAACGCGGGTGGATCACCTGAGGTCAGGAGTTTGAGACCAGCTTGGCCAGTGTGGTGAAACCCCATCTCTACTAAAAATAAAAAAATTAGCTGGGCGTGGTAGTGGGCGCCTGTAGTCCCAGCTACTCAGGAGGCTGAAGCAGGAGAACCAGTTGAACCTGGGAGGCAGAGGTTGCAGTGAGCCGAGATAGCACCATTGCACTCCAGTCTGGCAATACAGCGAGACTGTCTAAAAAAAAAAAAAAAAAAAGAAAAAAAAGAAAAAAAGTATATTAAACATTGTGAGAAGTCCTGCAGGGTTAAAAACCTATTTAACTTGATCCAATCCAAATTTATTTGACTTTGGAAACGTCCTTCGAGTATAAGTCTTTAGAATATTCATGGGTCCCTAATTTGGAAGACTTGTGTTTGAAAGCCAGGAGCTCAGAAAGCCAATTGCTTCCTTCGAGGTACTTTTCTGCGTGAGGGTCTGCTGCCCCCAGGTGGACAGAAAGACCTTGGCTGGAAACCCAGAGTCTGCCTGGCCAAGCTCCCCACAGGTGTAATTAAGAGAAAGTAGAATAAATAAATAATTTTTTCTGTCACTATGTGTTTTAAAATAATTTGAGAAAGAGTTATTTATTAAAATACTAAGTATAAAAATGGATATTACTAGACAGAGGGAGTAGCAAGAGCTAAGACTCGAAGTTGCTCCTCATTAGAAGACAATCTTTTTATTTTTGTAGCCCCTGCTTGGAGAACTGCTGAGACAGGCACACAATAGGTATCAACAAATATTTGTGGAATAAATGACTGGCTCATTGACTTATTACAAAGAAGGGCAGAAAATCTGAGTGAATGTTATGTCTCTAATTACGCTCTTTAGGGAGCTCAAAGAACTGCTGCAAATATGTATAAAAAATTCAGGTAAATGACTGGGAACCTTTTCTCTGGGAAGATCCAGTACTCATTAAGGAAGAAAGGTAAGCTAATAATGTTTTCATAAGTGTGTCAGCTAGAATTAAAATTCAAAGGCTCTAAACGGATAACCAGTACATTTGGCTAACCAGAATAACCAACCCTATACAAATTACAACCCTATAATTAAGTATAGTTAAGTTTTTCTCTGAAACAGCAATGTGAGAAAGTGCAAGATGAGACTAGTGGTTTTCAACAGGAACATGCCAAAGAAGTTTCTACTTTCCAAGTTTCTAAAATCACTACTTTTTGTTCTTGTCTTCTCTCCTTTTTCTCTTTATTTGTATTACTGTTCAATATGAGCCGTTTTGTGGACTGTAGTTGGGAAGACAGACATAAAAGCAGTAATCTAACTGCTCATACTAGAGAACAGGGGGTGATGGAGAGAAAACCTGGGCATTGTTCAGTTGGAGGCCTCAGGTTCTGAGCAGCAGTAAGTGCCTTTGATTAGGTGAAGCAGAAGTAACGATGTATCAGAAAGGCACTGGGGAGCTCGGCTCCCGATGTGTAGAAGGAATGAAAGCAGAAAAGCTCAAGCCTCCTCAGCAGTAGAAATTCACGAGCTTTCTGTCATGGATCATTAACACTACTCATTTCTAATGACAGTTTCTGTATCTCTTTGTTTACAGTCAGAGAGAGGGGAGCTGATTGGCCAAACTGAGATCAGATGTGTCTGAATATTTCCCCGTTTGCTTCTCCAAGTCCATTCTTTTTACTTCCCCACCCTTGTCTGTTATGCTCTGAGCCCCAGGCGAGTCAGCCTGAATGGACTGAGTCATGGGCCCTTTGCCCTCTGACTCCCAGTTTGGTTCAGTAGATGGAGAGTGCTTTAAGAGATCAGAGGGAGAGGGGAGTGATTGGGATATTTACTCCCCTAGCTCCCTCCCTGCTGGGCCATGTGGCCTGGCTACCTCCCTCCACTCAAGGTAACAGCTCCTGTGAAAAGTCTTTGTTTCCATTTAAGTTTAGGGGTGGGGCTTTGCCTATTCCTTTTAGATTTTTTTACAACTTGCCCATTGCTAGTATCCAGTCCCCATAATGAATTCCTCCCAATTTACTCAATTTGAGTATTCCTTCTATTCCTGTTGGGTCCTGATAATAATAATAATAATAGAGAACTACTACACAATCCATCATGCAGTTACTCAGCATCTCTGGGCTACGCTTTCCTCAGCTGAAAAATAGGTCAATACTTCATAGGGTTATAGTAAGGCTTAAGTGGGTTAATATATATAAAGCTTGGCACATTAAAAAAAACCCAACAAACCTAGGATATTATTATTGACATTTTGTCCTTGCAATGAGGACATTAAATATATTTTTATAAATGTGATTAAAAATGTTATGTTTGTAAGAGCCTTCACATAAGCACTTTTCAAACTCAGTAAAGATTCATATGTGACCAAGTGTCTCCATTTGGGCCAGGAGAAAGTGAGATTGTAATAGTTCTGGTAGCCTTCCGAGGAGTAAGTAGGTAGTGGGTTTCTGAACTAATTGTATGGATTGACTTATGTTAACTTCTGAAGAGATGGGCTGTGAGCAGCCTTCCGCCCACTGATTACTCCCAACCTCTGAACCCATCAGTAATGAGATCCCATCTTCAGAGGAGCACCAAAGGCAGACACTGCCCTCTCTTCATGGAGCAACACTACCTGCTGGCTCATCCTGCACGATTAAAAATATTCCCTTTAAAAATGTCCCCTTCCGGGGAAGGCTCTGGATCCCAGAATACTACATAACGAGTTTACTTACTCTTCACAGCCCAAAGCCAGTTCCACAACGTCTGCCCTTAACTTCTGTTCTCTAGACCTGTGGTACCCTAGAAAGGAAGAGATTTGCTGAGAAGGCTCCATCTTTGGGACACGGCCCCATTTGTTCAGCAAGAGATTTTGTTTTGGGGGTTTTGTTTGTTGTTTGTTGTCCCCCCAAGATAAGAAGTTACCACAGTCCTAAGGTTGAAGAGTGTCATTGAAGGCAGGCAACATAGCTTTGTTAAAAAAGCATGAGGTCCGAAGCCAGAGACATCTGGGATTAAATCCCAATTTGGTCATTTATTAGCTGGATGACCTTGGGAAAGTTACTCACCATCTCTGGGCTGAAGGATCATCATCAGTAAATCGGGGGATACGTCTTGTTTCTGTAGGATTCTTGTGAAGATTGTGAGAAGATGGAAACTGTCTGACAGGGTACCTGACACAATCAATAAACGGTGGCAATTGTTGGCAGAAATAGTAGTCGTTTTCATTCTTAAAGTCCTTACCCGTCATGCAGAAATACTCCAAAGCATCTCATAGACCCATATATTCTGGATTGGGAGGGGCCAAAATATCCAGTAACTTCAACAACCTCTCCTCCCCAACCTCCTGCCAGACAGAACTCTACAAAGCCAGTGGGAACGGTGTAGGGATCCTCCTGGGACTTCCAGTTGGCTTAAATCTAGACACTACAGTGTGCAGTTAGTGAGGGCTCACTCTGTGATGGGCACTGCTCTAAGAGTTCCATAAATATTTTCTAAGTTAATACTCAACACAATCCGTGTTGTAATTCCTACCATTGCCCCCATTTTACAGATGATGAAACTAAGCCTCAAAAGAGTTAAGTGACTTTTCCAAAGTCACATAACCCATGAGTGGACACAGAATTTGACCCCAGGCAGTCCTCCTTTTTAACTGCGCTATTGTGCTGGCTCAATATCTGGCTAAAAGACACAGCAAAACAGTCATAGGCTCTACATGCTAACATGGCTACTTGGACTGAATTGACTCATCAGCACAGCAACTGATCTGATTGATTTGAGCATGCTGCATCTATTGGAAATATAGGTGTCCTATAGACCAGAGCTTCTCAACCCTGGAAGCATATGAGGATCACTTGGGGAGCTTTTCAAAAAGTACTAATGCCTGCACCTTACTGAAAGAGATTCTCATTTAATTGCTCTGGGGTGGAATCTGGGCCCAGAAAATTTTCAAATCTCCCAAAAAGTTCTAGTAGATAGCCAGTGTTGAGAATCACTGGTGTAGACTCTTCTCGTCCTTGACGGTGACACTTAGTCACAGAGCTTCTTGGAGTTCTTTAGAGGTTGGGTTTGTTTATCTTGACATTTAGTTCAGAACTAATTAGCTGATCCTCATACACTAGGCAATAATACATTGTGTAAATTCTGACTTGGGACACCACTTTGCATAGAAATATGAGACTTTCCAAAGAGAACATTTTTCTGTATTACTAAATGTAGTCAAGTTTCCTTTGGAAAATGGCAAAATCCAAATCTCTTTTTCCTACTAATCATGTATTGCAAAAAGATTGCCTTGAAACACTGCAAGGCAGCCAACACCGTTCAGTAAATTACACCATGTAACTGGCTTAGGCCTCATTAGGATTGCCCTCTGTGGCCTTATCAAGGGAACAGCCACTTCCCTTTGCAATCCCTTCTGGGAATGGATTTCTTCACTTTCCCCTGAAAGGTCAAGACATCCATCTTACCCTGAATCTCTCATCAAGTAGTGACAGTTCAGCCTTTTTTGTTATCTTGTTGTGCCTCTCCTTTGAGGAGGAATTTTACTTAAAAATTAAAGATATCTTCAATTGTAGATAATTTATATTTGAAACCAAAACAGAACAATCTTATTTTGAAAAAGAATACTTATAGTGAATTGTGTTAGATGTCTAACCAGCATTCCTCTTCCTCTTTCCTAACAGTATATGATTTTGTTTAGGTATCTGTCCCCTCCTTTGTACAGCTCATGTGTATTCAGTGTCCATGTATGCTCATAATTCCATTTGCTTATCTTTCTCCACTGTGACCTAGAGTCTGAGTGCCTGATCTGGTGATGGGTGTGCATTGATGGCATTAATGGCTTCTTTGCACTGTGGCTTTCAGAGGGAGGGTAGGTATTTATTCTTCTGGCTTCCTTCTTTGCTAGGTAGTTGCAAGTTGACAGCATCCCTCTATGAATGGACAAAGAACCTCTTGGGCAACCCTCCCTATCTGATTCTCGGCACTTGTGTTCTAATAATAGCCCCCTAATCCTCAGGCTGAGGGCAGTATTGGTTCCTGTCGTTGCCAGCCCTGGACACTGCACCATCCCTTGCTGAGTTCCCTAAACTTTGCCCACAGCTTTATAGTCACTTTATTAAATTCTCGTTAAACTAGTTTCAATGTGCCGTCTGCTCCCTGCTAGGACACTGACTGAGATGTGTGACTCATATCTCCAGTTCCAGGGTCTGAATCTTGATTGTCCTAACCTAGTCACACTATCCCATGTACCAGGGATCAGTTCAGACACCGGAGTTAAGGCAATCAGTGCGCGGAACTTCCTTAAGAAATATTAGTGATGCAGAGGTGAGCACCTGACTTACGTTGGCCAATTAGATGGAAGGGAAGAAGGAAGTACCTGGCTTCAGCTTCCGGTAGTAGCTGTCTTGTGAGCGAGAGGGAAGATACTGTGAGCACAAAGACAACACCTCACAGGGCAGAGCCTGGAATTATAGCACTGGAGCCCTGACTGTCACATATATGAGCTTATTGTTATAGGAAATAATAAATCTCCTCATAGGTTGAACCCATTTTAGTTTTGTTTTTGTTTTTGTAATTTGCTGCTGAAAGCACCATAGCTAATGTGATTTATTAGCATTTCTTTTAGTTGTGTAGCGGCCATGGGGTTTAAAGCATTTCCTATGCGTTGTTCATTTTCATTTTTTCAAAAGCCATGTTAATGATTATAATAATATTAATAGTTAAGGTAAAAAGTAATAATTATATCTATGTGCTAGGCACTATTCAAAGCACTTTATAAATTTTAATCATCACAACAACTCTATTCAATAGGTACTACTATCATTCCTATTATGGCTATTAGATGACAGACAGAAAGCACTGAGATATCAAAAGCATATATCAGGTCACCCAGCTGGTAAGTAGCAAAGCTGAAATTTGAGCTCAGGCAGTCCAATCCCAGAGTCTGTATTCTTTATATGAATGTATCCTACCACTCATATTTCAAATGAGGAAACTGAGGCTCAGAGAGCCAATGAACTGGTTAGGAGAAGAACCAGGAAAACTAATGTTGAACAAAATCTACTGCTGTTTCCACTATGCCACATTTTCCTTCCGGTGAGCTTCCTATCAAGGCCTTTTTAATAATTTGTGGAGCAGTTAATGCAAATCAGAGCTCACCACCCTTCCAAGTTGTCCTTGTGGAACTGGGGCAACATGTGAGGAGAGACTCCATCTAGGGGCCACTAAGTATAGTGCAGTGTAAAGATTACACACGTGATATTCAAATCTTATACACTCTCTAAAAGAATTTTGCAAGTATGTATACCTCTCAGATATTTTTAAGTTATCGCCTAAAAATTTATCCTATGTCATAAAAATGTAATCGCTGGTGTATTAAAATATTCACATTTAAAATAAAACGGTTAGCTAATTCTTCTATTGGTATCCATTGAAATCTGATTCCATTGCAGCTTGATACTCACAATAATCCAGCCAAAAGCTGTGGTATGCACTTTGCTAATAGTTAGAAATTTTCTGTCTGTCCTCTTTTTTTGAAACCATATTTTCATTTTATATTGCTCACAAAATTTTGTTGCAATGCAATATATTTTATTCCTAAAAACATTTTATTGATCTTCACAAAAAAATATGAATATAAATTAAGCCTCTTTAAAACTTTTTTTCCATGACTCTAAGATCTTGAGGGTTGAAATATATTTTGGACTGAGTGACATTTACAAATACTACTAATACACAATTTATAAACAATTGCTAACCACAAAAGTGCACTATAATTGGAAATGAATTTGTTAATTAAAAAGATGGAAAATTTTTTAACCCTCTTAGTTTATACAAAATTTATTTTTTACTAAAATGAAACAGGAACCAGTATTGATTATATTTGTTTGGGTTTTCCCCCATTTTTTATAGTTCTAGGTGCTGAGAAACTATATAGTAACGCCACTCAATTCTTTGAGCACTTTCAGGTTATTTGGCAAAAGTATATCATGATCTATTACCAAATATGATTTTGATGAGCAATCAGATGTTTATTTTCTTCACAGTCTTTATCAGACAAAATAATCATATCCTTCATTTGTTTCGTTTAGTCTCCCCTCCTGCCTCCCTCTATCAGGATACAGATATTATAAAAGCAGAAATCTTGCCTGTATGCTTTGGAATAGTGTCTGTCACATCATAGGTGCGTAACAAATATTTGTTGAACAAATGCCTGAGACAACCCACATTCAAAGGAAAGGCAAGTATAGTGATTCTGTTAGGACAGGGGATAAGGGAAGATTGGATGTGTAGGTGATTGTCGTCTTCATGATCTCCACTGTTAAAGCTTCCTTCTTCACCATGAGTAGTAGCCTCTCTGAAGCACTGTTGTTCCAGCAGAACAGAGATTCTCCCCCTATCCCCACATGTGCAGTGAGGGCAGCTAATTTTCCTGTATCTCTGGCCTCAGGTACCTTAGCAGCCTCCCTTCTATCCTCTCCTCAGTAGGTTCTCTTACTAGATCCCCCAGTAGGCTGAATGGCCATCTGCGGTGTCCTTGGGTGATTTTGACGTGACTGGTGTTTCCATGAAACTTTGTTTATTCCCCAGCTCTGTGCAACTTAGGCAAACGCTTCTAGAAAGACCCAATAATACTTAACAATACCACACTTAACATTTCCATGCCATTGGAAGGTCTACAAATTACATTTTTATATCTAATTTTTATAATTATCATGGGTTTGTGGGGTGAACACCCTAAATTTAAAGGTGAGAAAACTGAGACCCAGGAAGGTAAAAATCACACGCCCAATATTACATCATCCTCAGATGGCTGAGTATGAGTTTGAATGCCTCAACTAGAAATAGTATAGATTTAAATTTAAGCCCAGCTTTGTTCAGCAACTTACCAGGGAGACTACAAAAAAAGTAACTTAATGTCTCTGAATTTTAGTTGACTCAGTTAAATGCAACCATTAAAACCATTTAATGTCAGAAGGAAATTAATATATTTATAGCCTTAACACTCCCCAGTACATTATTTTTTCTGCCATGAAGCAGTATTATTATTATCCCCATCTTAAGATGAGAAAACTGAGGCATAACATAGCAGAACAGCATAGTCCTGAGGAGTCTGGGCTTTGGGCCAAGCATGGTGGCTCACGCCTGTAATCCCAGCACTTTGGGAGGCCAAAGTGGGAGGATTGCTTGAGGTCAGGAGTTCAAGACCAGCCTGGCCAACATAGTGAAACCCTGTCTTTACTAAAAATACAAAAAAAAAAAAATTAGCTGGGTATGGTGGCATGCATCTGTAATCTCAGCTACTCAGGAGGCTGAGGCAGGAGTATTACTTGAACCCAGGAGGTGGAGGTTGCAGTGAGCTGAGATTGCGCCATTGCACTGTGCCAGGCTGGGTGACAGAGAAAGACTCCGCTAAAAAAAAAAAAAAAAAAAAAAGAGAGAATGTAGGCTTTGGAGTCAAGCTGCTTGAGCCAGGTCCTGGCTCTATCACTAACTAGCTAAGTAACTTCAGGCTAGTTACTTAATACCTGCCCGGCACAAGGTAAAAGTTAATATAATATATGTCAACCACTGTTGGGCAACTTTTCCAAGGCCACAAACAACAAACAAACCATGATAGTGCCAGGGTTCAAAGCTTATTAGCCAATTTCGTTTCAGAGATCATGGTGTGTACCATAACACTGTTATCTTTAAAGGCAGAAAGTCAGGAGATAGGAAGATAAATATGAGAAAGAAAGAAGAGCTGGAGGTTTGAGACTGATAAAAAGTACAGGCAAAAGAGAGAAGAGCAATTTGTGGCGCATCAGGGCATTTTACTGTATGGCAAGAAATGGAATTTCCTGTAAGTTCCCCTTTCCAAAGATTCCACTAAAGAATTATATTGCTTGACAATGTTTTTCTTTTCTTTTCTTTTCTTTTTTGCCATGATGACATTTCTTTAGAAAGAAGTACTGTTTCTAAAATAGGACATAAGGTAGCCCAGCTTTATTTGGGTTAAAAGTTCTAAAAGAATTTCAGTAGTTCACTCTGGATAGAGCCTCCAATGTGGGGTCTTGGAAAGAAGGGGCGGAAATTCCTAAGGCAAGCACCACTGTGTGTTTCCTAGGCAGTGATATGGTCTACACGCTGTGGATCCTCATTCTATCCTAGGAACTGACCAACCAACTGATCAAGATATCAACCCGCTAAGGGTGGCCAGACAGAAGCATGCTGCCCCCATCTCTGTTTCTATCTACCCTCACCTCAGTGCCCATACTAATTAGAACTCCTTTTCTCTCCAGGAAACTTTATCCAAGAAGCCCCACTTCCCCTTCCAAAGCAGGTTGGTTCCTGGAAATATTCTTGGCCTGGAAAAGAGAAATGGTTTCCTATTTTCAGCTGGTGTTAGGTATAATTTGTGGCCATCTGCTAGATCTAAATAAACAGATTCTGCATGAAATTATACCCTTTTTGTGTTCCAAAAACTAGCTCTCCTCTTAGCCTATAGTACGTACAATAACAAACCCAATATCAACAATCATATCTATCATGCAGTAAGCAATCACTACGTTTGTTTGTTGAAATGAATCCCGTGTTTTTGAGAAGGTCACCTCACCTGACCTCAGTTGGGGAATTTCTGTGCTGCAGAATGTCTGTGGTCTCTTTTCAGCTTTGAGATGTATAAATCTAGTATGTACCATGAGGTCCCTTATGGTTCCTCAGTAAGATTCTATTGCTGTTTCTTATTATTATCAATAGGAATAACAAGGGCTAACGTTTCCTGGACACTAACTATATGCCATTGTATTAAGTACTTACTGTATATGGTATATATAATCCTTACCAAAAAGAATGTGAAGTATGTATTATTTTCATTATCCCCAATTTGTAAACAGGAAGACCAAAGTTTAGGTAGGTTAAATAAATTCCCCAAGGTTACCCAGCTAGGAGTGGAGGAGGCAAGATGTAAACCCAGCCCAGACTATTCACTCCAGACTACTCACTCTACTATGTGGAATTACTCTCTCCAAGTTACACATGAACAAGAGAGTTCAATTTACCTTTGTGTATATATTTGGGGCTAGAGTTTTTATAGTACAACATATTAATTGGCCTAAATTTCTAGCCATATTCTTAGGAAAGATAGGGATCTGCCTTTCAAGTTACTGCATGATAGTGGCAATGATGGCATTTATTTTCAGTGCACATAAAAAGCCGGCCTGGAATCTTCTTTTTGGAAGGTTGAAGAGTATAACCAGTAAGTTGTGAGGTGGAATTAAGATAAACAAGTCCATTTTACTTACAGGGTGAAAGTGGTCCATACCAGATTCATGATTGGTTACCAGGTGATTGCAGTTGTCAAGATCTTGTATTTTTCTATGGAAACAAGGAAACTGTAAGAAGGAGAAATGAAGATATCCGCGATAAGAGAGAAAAAAAGAGACATTAGAATTAATCATTTATAGGATAAGGGCTTATAGATGAGAATCTTTGGGAAAAACAATGCAGAAGCTTGGGTGAGAAACACACACTATCATCATCATCATCATCATCATCACTGTCTTCATCGTTGTCGTCATTATCATCATATGCACATATGTCCAAGTTTGGGTCTTTTAGAAGCAGACTCTGAGAAAAGGATCTTGGTGAAAATAGTATCGTTGGGAACTAAAAATAGAAAAATGGGAAAAGAGACAGGTAAAGAAAGGCAATAATTACATGGAGTGTTATCAGGCAGGCAGCTATTATTGTGGGCAACTGAGCTTACTGCCTCTGATAAAGCTTTGAGAGTCAATGAGGGAGAAAGGCTCTACCAGCTCTTACTGGTCATTGGTAGAGGAATGATGTGATGGGAAGTTATTAATTCCTAGGAACTTTTGGTCTACCATAAAGGCAAAGTGCCTCAGCATCTGAATAAAACTTTTAAAAAGAGAAACTTAGGAGCTGGCAGTTGGCAGCCAGCCATTCTGCACTGAAAAGGAAAGGGCAGAAGGGTGAGGGTAGGGTTACTGAGAGCATCTGAAGCAATTTTGCTTTTAGAGGGTAAGAGACAGATGGTAGTTAACATGTATTGAATGCTTAGAATTCGTTTAATTTTCAGTCGGCATAGAAAGTGTGTATTATTTTTGGCATTTTGTAGTTAACAAGAAGTACAGAGAGGTAACATATTTGTTCATGTGGGAGTAGCTGGTAAGCGGCACAGCTGGGAGTTGAATCCAGGGGTCCTGACTCAAACCCTCCATGTTATTCCATCTAACTATGCAGACTGTAGCGTCAGGTTCCTTAACCTATAATCTCCAGCTCCATCCCTCTTGTTCATTATGGATATTTTTATCCAAAAAGGACCAATTTGCTTGCAACAGGTTTCCACTCTCCTTGATTTGCATTTTTTCCACGTAGGATTAGTGATAATAACTACTACAGTTAGCACTCTCCTAAGCTCCTTACAGACTTGACTTACTTAACACTCCCAGGAAACCTATAAGGTGGATACTGTTATGTTCTCACCTTACCAATGAGGAAACAAAAGCACAAGATGATGAATAACTTGCTTAAGTTCACGTATTGAGTGAATGGCAAAACCATGTTCAGCCCTTGCTTAACTACAATGTTCTGCTGTCTCCTTAGAAAGGTTTGAAATAGCAAAGTTGTGTGTAGACTGTGTCACATGGCAATTCCAGGAACTGCCTTTAAAGTGGAACAGGTTTGTAATTATAGCCAATCCAGGGAAATGGCAGAACTTTATCTCCATCCTCAGTTTAGATTCAGAGCCTCTGCATAGAGAAATACAATGATTTATCTCTTTCTTTTGGGTGAGTATGCCCACATCTGAGCTCTTGTTTTAGGGCATCAATAAACATGGTGACAATGGACTTAGAAATGTTACATTTCATGTAAATTTTCACCTGAGACAAAGCATCCTTGGTCTTGGCAGGTCTGAATTCTAAATGATGAATCTTTGCTTCAAGGGATTGAAAGGGAGAGATGGATCAGTAATTGAAATCTTCACGTACTTGCTTTTTATCCTCAAATTTCAGTAATTTTTTATGACATAAAATATTAAAATAAAAATAAAAACAGCAACAGTAACAGGTTCAAATTACCTTTAATCACATTATCTTTCTTCTTTTTAGAACAGCATGTGGGGTAAAGAGTAAGAGCAGTCTTTGACCATCATTTCAGACCCAGTAGTAACCACTGGCAACATTCCCACTTGCTAGTATCTGTTATCCTCTGTGATCATACAAATATACATATATCCATGTACACGCATATACATCATTAATAGCGTTTTTCAAAAAATAGAAATGTGGTCATGCTTTTTGTTTGCTTAAAAATACCTCATAGACTTCCCTAGGTCATTATTTGTAGATTTGCTTCATTTTATTTTGAACTCTTGAACAATTTTCTGTTGCATAGATAATAATTTATCTGAGCAATCTTACTAGTGGGCACTTGGCTTGTATTGCGATATTTGCTGCAGAGATCATGTTGGTGTATTCTTTTATACTCCCCAAATAGTGTCTTTTTAGAGCATGCAGCACTTGCCTGAAGATATCAGGTGGTTGTTTTTTTCTCTCTTCAACTAAGTAGGTAAAGCCTAACTGAATATTTAGTTTTCAGATTTCCAGACACTCTTTTACAAACACTTCCTGCTTCTGATTCTAGTTTAAATGCCCATAACCAATAGCAATAATTTATATTCTAAATCCTTAAAAACAACAGCATGTCTGCATTCCCATTCTAATGCCCAACCAAGAAGAAAACTTGGTGGCCACCTTCCACCTTCCTCTATCTTCTCTCCACTGCCTAGTCCAGCCTCCCACTCTCTCTAGGACCAGCCCCGAGTCCTTTGGGGGTTAACAGAGACCAAACACTTGGAAGCTATTGATCAGATGAATTAAAATATGCTTCCCAGAATTCCCCACTTATCCCCCCACACCCCTCCTCACACATACACAAAGAAAGGTCCAACTCTTTGAACAAAGTTTGCACTTGCAAAAAGCTGCTTCAGTCTTGGAGAAACAGACTTTTTCATTGAGCTCTCCCCTGCACTTAAAACAGAAGCCAGTAGAAAAGACCAACCTGAAGCAGAAGGATCTCACACTCCCTCTCCACCTTCCACCAGAAGGAGAGAACCCCCAGGTCCCAACCCATCTGGGCCCTGGAGACTCAATCTTCTTCTCAGCTCTCTCCATGGGACCTGAAGATTGGCAGGTCTGGGAAGAAGGGAGATGGGGAGTGTGAAGACCTCCCAGTGGTTGGGGAAAGGGGAAGCGCAATGGATGAGTGAATTTCACATCTGGCTAGCCTCTTTCCTCGAAGAACCAAGTTAGAAAGAGCGTGGAGAAGGGATGGGGAAGGGAAAGTGGATGAGGACTGCTCTTATTATGCTGGGAAACCTCAGTTTCACTGTACAGTGAGGCCTCTGACACGTCTCTGATCTCTCTCTCTCATTTGTGAGCAAACAGAGTTCTCAAAGGAAGTGGTAACTGAACGATGTGGGATACTTTGAAAGCAGGCCTTCACCCTCCATCTCCAGGGGCCCCGCGGCCGCCTCCTCCCAGCTGTCTGAGCGCTGCCTCTCGGGCGCAGTAGCTGAGCTCCCAGAGTGGGGCGGTCCTAGATCTTCATCGGGCGCCCCTTTCTCATCTCTCTGGCTCTGACTCCTCTTGGGGTGCTTAGTTCAAGGCTAGACAGCCTAGAAGACACCCACCAAGTGTGGGTGGGGAAGAAGCAGAGCAAGGGCAGGCCGACCCGATCTGCAGCCACACTCCTTGTCCTCCGGGTGAAACTGCAGAGGGCACAGCGCTGGGAGGACACAAGGGCCACAGGGCGGGAGCTGTCCGTGGTTCTGGCCGGCGTTGACCCGTGGGTATTTAAGGGTTGGGGCAGCCCGCCTACCTTCTGCTAAACCGCAGGGAGGAGGAGTCGGGGGCTGCAGAACCTGGATTGGTTTTAATTAACCCACGCGCAGGCAAGGTCTGAGAGCCGCGTTTCTGCGCCCTTTGCAGCGCAAATCACTGCTGGAGAGAATCTGAAGGTTTCTTTTCGGGTTCTCCGTCAGTGCCATTTCTCTTTGAGGACTTAGAAAACTTTATTCGGATATGTCTCATGTTCTCTTTTCCCCTATCCCCCAGAATTTATCCACCACCGCCCCAGTTCTCTCCAGTTCTCTCCCCTGCCCCACAAACAAATCTAGGCGGAAAAGCGCAAGGTGAGCGCTGCAGTAGCCAAATGGTCATTCCCAGCTTCACTCCTGATCTCTAAGCAGTCCTGCTGGCCTTGGGGATTCTGAGGCAAACTGGGGATGGGACTGGTTTTAAACCCACCGTCCCCGCCTGTATGTTGACGGGATGCCACTTTAAGTTCATCAAATATAAACTAAATTTTTGGAACGATGAGGGTTGAATCTCTTGAAATGAATGGAGCATGTTTCTGGTTCCAGCTAAGCTGGTTCTAAGCCAGGACTGATGCGTGGAAGGCGCTCCTTTTCAGGTTGGAGCGTTCCTGGGGAGGGAAGAGAAAAGGAGGTCGAGGAATCCAGCGGTGCTTAGGCAAAAAGACTAATATCCTAAATCAGCTCCACAGGGTGGAGCAATAGAGGTTCTGCTGCATCGCCCTTGCAGTAATCATTTTAATGTGTCTAGTCTTTCACTAAGCCCAAATAAAATATTTATTTTATTTTCAAATAAAAACTTGTGCAATTAAGCCCAAAAAGTGCAATAATTTGAGTTTTAAAACCTTGTATATTAATGGATTGTCTTTCCCCCTCGTCAAACTACACACCTGGTGGCAGATTTTGGCAACTTTTATTCTACAGTCCTTTAATGAGTGGGGATGGAGCAATATTCCTGGAGCAATAGGCTGCTTTCTTTCACTTCCTCATGTTTGAAGGACTGGTTTGTCTTGCCCTATTTTGCAAGAATTTTTGATTCTGCCTCCAAATTGGCTTTTTCTGTAGGCTGCAATGTGCTCAAAGGGTGAAATGGCCACAGTGCCAGTGACTTTTGTGTTAAAAATTGTTCTCCACTTCCTGCTCCTGGAAACACAAAAAGCCTCCCAGATCTCACCAAAATTACCTTAAAATTGGGCAGCAAAGTGAAGTCATGCTTTCTTGTGCTGGTTCCTTAGTAAAACAACCTGTCTGTAGCATGATCTATTTTTTTTTAAATCAATGTTGTTTATGTTAATGTGTTAACTATTTCATAAAGCATGCACTGCACAACACCCCCAGCTGAAAGAAGTGTTTTAATCTGTTCTCGCTGCTAAAAGGAACTGCCTGAGACTGGGTGATTTATGGAGGAAAGAGATTTAATTGACTCACAGTTCCACATGGCTGGGGAGGACTCAGGAAATTAACAATCATGGCAGAAGGGGAAACAAACGCGTCCTTCTTCATATGGTGGAAGAAGAGAGAAGTGCAGAGCAAAGTGGGGGAAAACCTGTTATAAAACTATTAGATTTCATGAGAACTCACTCACTATCATGAGAACAGCATGGGGGAACTGCCCCCATGATCTAATCACCTTCCATGAGATCCCTCCCCCAACTTGTGGGGATTACAATTTGGACTCAAAATGTGATTTGGTCAGGGACACAGAGACAGATCATTTCAAGAAATGTCTTTAGCAATAAAGCAAATGCTGACTTTTTGAAGGTTATGATCTACAAGTCTGGTAATGCTGCAGCTCCATGAGAGAAAGGAGGCTGCAAAATGAAGAACGATGTCAGAAAGGAGGGTGAAAGAATGAAGGTCTATTGCCTTAAGCTTCAATGGGAAATTTCAATTTCAGTCTCTAAAGTTGCCATTTTCAAGATAATTTTAGTTTCAAGTTGATGCAAATTTTATTATTTTATTGTTCATAACACATGCACATGTCTGTACATGTATGTGTGTGTGTGCATGTGCAGTGTGTGTTGAAAGGTTTAAATTCTACTTTAATTAAAATTCTTTTCTCAACTGGAAGCTTCTCTACAGTTGTCATCTCTTTGGAAAGAGTGGTCAATTGGGATTATGTTGCTGGACCAAGATGATCAGAGTAATAATAACCAACACTTATTAGAGCCCATTTGTGCTTTAAATAAGAATAATAAATATTTAAAATTGTTAGATAATATTGGAAGTGATTGAGAGCTTCCATATACACAATATGTTGTTCAATCTTTGTGACAACCTTATAAGATAGACATGTATCTTCTCCACCTTACAGATAAAAAATTGAGACTTGGGGAGATTAAGAGTCTATTTAAGTAGGTTCAGCTTGATGGAAAAACTGCCATTTGAATTGGGATCACCAGAGCAGTCTCCTGAAAGATGCTACATCTTTCTATCTCTATC
Organism: Hylobates moloch; assembly: GCF_009828535.3. NCBI lineage: Eukaryota > Metazoa > Chordata > Mammalia > Primates > Hylobatidae > Hylobates > Hylobates moloch. Next base: position 30,125,163 of record NW_026652287.1, on the reverse strand, counting down.
CCAAATTGTAACATGTAGGAGTGTACTGCTTTTCAAAAAAAAAATGGTACCTGATTTTTGTCTGTGTAAAATGTAAGACATTGGACATTGTCATTAAGGAGATAAATGACACACTTTTTCATTCTGTCTTTATGCAGCCAAAATTTATTCAAAGTTTCCTGTAAGCAAAATAATTGTCATAATCTTGTTTCCTGGTCTTTGTACAAACTCATTCTCTTTCCGTGCCTGACTCTTGCTCCATAAAAAGATAGGTTTTCAGCCAGGCATGTTGGTTTCCAGCACTTTGGGAGGCGGAGGCGGGTGGATTACCTGAGGTCAGGAGTTCGAGACCAGCCTGACCAACATGGTGAAACCTCATCTCTACTAAATACAAAAAATTAGCCAGGAGTCATGGCACATACCAGCTACTTGGGTGGCTGAAGCAGGAGGATCATTTTAACCCGGGAGGCAGAGGTTTCAGTGAGACAAGATCGCACCACTGCACTCCAGCCTGGGCAACAAGAGCGAGACTCTGTCTCAAATAAATAAATAAATAAATAAATAAATAAAGGCTTTCAGGATTACCACCCACTTCCCTGCCCTCAGTACTGGCAACAAATGTGGGTGCTGTCCTCGGTGCTAAGAATCTCCGCTCTGGAAGGCATGGATAGTCTGCTACTCTCTCTCTTTGCCCCAGGCTGAAGGGCTTGTCTTAGAAGGCACTTCACAGTCACAAAACCTCTATTGTGTAATTTCAGGCTGCACTCCATGTGGGAAAATTAGTAGTTATTTTTCACAAGAGTGACTTCAAAGACAGCCTCCTGCCTCCTTGGCTTTCCCAAGGACATTCTAGGAACAGAAAGTTTGGGAAAGTTTCTGCTTCCTCCTTTTTCACTCTCAAACTTGATTTATTTTGTTAGGCCAAGGAAACAGAGTTTATCTATCTTCTCAGATATGGGGAAGGTGGGCAGAAGCAGTATTTGGGTGCTGCCAGAGCTGGGAAGCCTTTCTAGACCAACAGTTACCTTTTGCAAGCAAAGTAGTTGTTCCAAGCTAATTTTTTGCTTTGGGATTATTCTGATGCCTGGTGACTCTCTAATGAACAGCTTTAAAATGTGTTCTACTCCAATATATGGCAGGGTGGGTCTTAGGGAAAGGGCCAGCTGCTCTGTGCCTTTGCTGATGAAGTCCTCAACTTAGCCCTATCTATGGCCTCTGAGAGGTCGGAGGAATGGAGGGGAGTGGTGATAGAATGAATGACTTCTCAAAGAAATCCACACTTTTGAAAAGAGAGACATGAGGGAGAGACTCAAAGTTACAAATGAACATACATCTTAGTCCTTCCTTTCTAAATCCAAATTCCATCCTCCCCAGACCCCTCACAAGGAAAGATAAAAATTATCCCTTTGACACAACTCATTCACTTACCTTACATTTGCAAGGTAAGATTGTGGGACAAGACAGGTCCAGCTAACATTTGTTTGAGAACCCGTTGGGATAAAGAGACCTCAAAGAGGACTAAGTTTCTTTCTTTTAGCATAGATATTCCTTAATTTATGTCTGCCTCTAGGAATAGTAAATTAAAGGCATCCAAAGTATAGACAAATTTTAATAACATCAATGAAAGATGCTGATCCACTTACTTCCTCTGGACATCATGTACCACCTAAGAATGATCTAAAGAAAAATAAGCACTGCAGTTCAAGCTTGATTGCTATTTATCTTTTATTCATTTAGGCAAATTAAAAAATTAACAGGCTGTAATGATTTCTTTAGTAATGTTTTCTTTTCTGGGAAACGTAAGTATCCCATCTCTCAGAGAAGAATATCTTTTTAAAAGAAAGTTTTAAAATTCACAAATACAAACTGTATATACTTATGGTGTATAATGTGGTGTGTATATATATATATATGTGCAATACATATATGCATATACATATATGTGCACACACATTGTAAAATGATTAAATCAAGGTAATTAGCATATCCATCATGTAACATATTTATATTTTTGGGGAGTGAGAACATTAAAATCTACTCTTAGCAACTTTCAAGTTTCAAGCAATTTTACTTTTGAAACTTCACAGGATATCTATTAAAAGGCAGTGACCATCTGTGTGTGTGTGTGTGTGTGTGTGTGTGTTTATGTGTATGTGTGTTCGTGTGTTGAGGTTGCATGCACACTTTACTGGGAAGAAGATACTTTAAACATATTTTTAATCTTTCCTTTGCAAAATACATTTTTATATACTTTCTTAATTTTGTTTCCTCGATGATTTTTTTTTTTTTTTGCAAATGTTAGAGAAATCACTAAATGCTTTCTGAGCATTTCAGCCTGACTATGGACAACTGTGAAGTTTCACTGGTATAATTTTTTGTCTTATCTTTATTTATCAACAAATATTTATTAAGCACTTACCATAGTGCGGTTATTATCCAAGCAGCATAAATACAAACTAGCCATAATCCAGTCTAAACTGGATATAAGGGGTAATATCTTTCTTTTAAAAAAAATGCAATTTTGTCTGGGCATGGTAGCTCACACTTGTAATCCCAGCACTTTGGGAGGCTGAGGCGGGTGAGCCAGTTGAGGTCAGGAGTTCAAGACCAGCCTGGCCAACATGGAGAAGCCCGTCTCTACTAAAAATACAAAAATTAGCCAGGTGTGGCAGTGCATGCCTGTAATCCCAGCTACTTGGGAGGCTGAGGCAGGAGAATCGCTTAAGCCCAGGAAGCTGAGGTTGCAGTGAGTTGAGATCATGCCACTGCACTCCAGCCTGGGCAAGAGAGCAAGACTCCGTCTCAAAAAAAAATCACAATTTGACTAATTTATAAATTTTCAATAACTTTTAGAAGAAAAAATTACAAATTTAGTTGTTTCTAAACTTTTCTTACACAATAGTTTATTTGTGATAAACAATCTTCGCTACCTTCCTTGTGATGCAGCTCACTCATCAATGGTTTTAAAATAAATTATTGTATAAGGTGTAAGGAAGGGATCCAGTTTCAGCTTTCTACATATGGCTAGCCAGTTTTCCCAGCACCATTTATTAAATAGGGAATCCTTTCCCCATTTCTTGTTTTTGTCAGGTTTGTCAAAGATCAGATAGTTGTAGATATGCGGCATCATTTCTGAGGGCTCTGTTCTGTTCCATTGATCTATATCTCTGTTGTGGTACCAGTACCATGCTGTTTTGGTTACTGTAGCCTTGTAGTATAGTTTGAAGTCAGGTAGCGTGATGCCTCCAGCTTTGTTCTTTTGGCTTAGGATTGACTTGGCAATGCGGGCTCTTTTTTGGTTCCATATGAACTTTAAAGTAGTTTTTTCCAATTCTGTGAAGAAAGTCATTGGTAGCTTGATGGGGATGGCATTGAATCTATAAATTACTTTGGGCAGTATGGCCATTTTCACGATATTGATTCTTCCAACCCATGAGCATGGAATGTTCTTCCATTTGTTTGTATCCTCTTTTATTTCATTGAGCAGTGGTTTGTAGTTCTCCTTGAAGAGGTCCTTCACATCCCTTGTAAGTTGGATTCCTAGGTATTTTATTCTCTTTGAAGCAATTGTGAATGGGAGTTCACTCATGATTTGGCTCTCTGTTTGTCTGTGATTGGTGTACAAGAATGCTTGTGATTTTTGTACATTGATTTTGTATCCTGAGACTTTGCTGAAGTTGCTAATCAGCTTAAGGAGATTTTGGGCTGAGACCATGGGATTTTCTAGATATACAATCATGTCATCTGCAAACAGGGACAGTTTGACTTCCTCTTTTCCTAATTGAATACCCTTTATTTCCTTCTCCTGCCTGATTGCTCTGGCCAGAACTTCCAGCACTATGTTGAATAAGAGCGGTGAGAGAGGGCATCCCTGTCTTGTGCCAGTTTTCAGAGGGAATGCTTCCAGTTTTTGCCCATTCAGTATGATATTGGCTGTGGGTTTGTCATAGATAGCTCTTATTATTTTGAGATACGTCCCATCAATACCTAATTTATTGAGAGTTTTTAGCATGAAGGGTTGTTGAATTTTGTCAAAAGCCTTTTCTGCATCTATTGAAATAATCATGTGGTTTTTGTCTTTGGTTCTGTTTATATGCTGGATTACATTTATTGATTTGCGTATGTTGAACCAGCCTTGCATCCCAGGTATGAAGCCCACTTGATCATGGTGTATAAGCTTTTTGATGTGCTGCTGGATTCGGTTTGCCAGTATTTTATTGAGGATTTTTGCATCAATGTTCATCAAGGATATTGGTCTAAAATTCTCTTTTTTGGTTGTGTCTCTGCCTGGCTTTGGTATCAGGACGATGCTGGCTTCATAAAATGTGTTAGGGAGGATTCCCTCTTTTTGTATCGATTGGAATAGTTTCAGAAGGAATGGTACCAGTTCCTCCTTGTACCTCTGGTAGAATTCAAAAGATGGATTAAAGACTTAAATGTTAGACCTAAAACCATTAAAATCCTACAAGAAAACCTAGGCAATACCATTCAGGCCATAGGCATGGGCAAGGACTTCATGTCTAAAACACCAAAAGCAATGGCAACAAAAGCCAAAATTGACAAATGGGATCTCATTAAACTAAAGAGCTTCTGCACAGCAAAAGAAACTACCATCAGAGTGAGCAGGCAACCTACAGAATGGGAGAAAATTTTTGCAACCTACTCATCTGACAAAGGGCTAATATCCAGAATCTACAATGAACTCAAACAAATTTACAAGAAAAAAACAAACAACCCCATCAAAAAGTGGGCAAAGGACATGAACAGACACTTCTCAAAAGAAGACATTTATGCAGCCAAAAAACACATGAAGAAATGCTCATCATCACTGGCCATCAGAGAAATGCAAATCAAAACCACAGTGAGATACCATCTCACACCAGTTAGAATGGCCATCATTAAAAAAGCAGGAAACAACAGGTGCTGGAGAGGATGTGGAGAAATAGGAACACTTTTACACTGTTGGTGGGACTGTAAACTAGTTCAACCATTGTGGAAGTCAGTGTGG